>NW_022639536.1:1525337-1525552 GCF_010583005.1 Odontomachus brunneus
GTGTGTGTGTGTGTGTGTGTGTGTGTGTGTGTGTGTGAGCGTATGGGTTGAGGATGAGCGTTAATGTTCAGGATCGTCGGGAAGTGAAGGGGGTGGAGAATAACTTATAGGGAAAGATGGAGGAAGAGGTGGAGATGGTGGACGAGGATGCAAATCTAGAGGGAATGGCTGTAAGTGGAGAGGGAAGGGGGTAGATTTTCTAGTTCTAAATATTG
>NW_022639536.1:1525562-1530957 GCF_010583005.1 Odontomachus brunneus
GAGCGTATGGGTTGAGGATGAGCGTTAATGTTCAGGATCGTCGGGAAGTGAAGGGGGTGGAGAATAACTTATAGGGAAAGATGGAGGAAGAGGTGGAGATGGTGGACGAGGATGCAAATCTAGAGGGAATGGCTGTAAGTGGAGAGGGAAGGGGGTAGATTTTCTAGGTCTAAATATTGTGTTAACGCTTTGCGGGTTATCCGTTCGAATACTCTGCGCGAAAGGGAATCCGAGGTGGAAGATAGTAGCTCCAGCGTTTCAAGAGCGTCGCGCAGATTATTCCGTTGCTGGTAAGACCGGCGTCCCACTACAATGAGGAAGAGACAAACCGATTTTTGGAAATTCTGTCCCTAATTAATATTCACCGGAATTATTGCGATTGGGTTTTCGATAAAGTAAAGATATGTCTGTCCGGACTTATTCGAAATTGAGACACGGAAAACCGGATAATAAAACAATAACTTACTGTTAGTGTGTGCGAGGAGAGAAATGGATGGTCCTGGGTCTCCTGAGTTAGTTGCTTCCTTCGATTCTGATTCTTGAGTGATACTCGTAGATGTCGTAATGACAAATGATTGAATACAGAAGTGATACTTGTAGACGTCGTAATGACAATAAAAATTGCAGAAGTGATACTGGTAGACGTCGTAATGATAATAAGTGAATGAACATAGAACTCGTGGACGTCGTAATGACAGTAAGTGAAAAAAGTCATACGCCCAGAAGTCATACGGATCGGACTTTTATAATTTCGGAAAATGGGAAATTTCGGGGATGGCGGTTACCGGATTTGTTGGAGATGTCTTGCTTAGTAACGAGGATGAGGCTCGAATTGGTGGGGAAAAATATAAATTCGGGAAATGTTCGATCAGGCCATATATGGGCATGCGTAATTGTAGGTGGTGTGATTCACGGTTCTTTCGTAAGGCTTGAGATCTACGTGTTCTTTTCATATATTTGACTTTTGTAACCCGGTCGGATAAGTAATCGGTCTTTACGCAATGTAAGGTACGTGAGGCCCTACGGGACGTAACAATAATAATAACATATGATAAACTGAAAACTTATATCGTACGGTTCTCTTCAGATTCTATTGTCCCGACTCGTTTGAAATATTGGGTTCGAAATAGTGATTATATCTCCGTTGCATTAGGATTTTTATTTAGTATCAACTTTTTGATTATATTTATATTTATTACTGGAATAATAATTTAATGAATAAAGCAAATTTATTAGGATGAACATTAATAATATGAACATTAGATATACGAGATCCATCAATTTGGTGGATATTCGGAAAAATAGGTATATGAAATACAGAATTTCAAAATTAGAAGCCTGAGGAGAAAATGAATTTGGATATATATTCGTAACATTCCATTAATAAAAGTTAGCAAAAGTTACTAGAAAATAATAATAATATTTTTGTAATTTTGCTCGTGAAATCCGAAACCCGTCAAATTGACGGGTTCCATAAATCTAGTGTTAATATTATTATGTCATTAAATCTGAACGATTTAACCGTCATACAATAAGTATTACACAATAAGTATCATACAATAAATACCATACAATAAGTATCATACAATAAGTATTATACAATAAGTATTGAAAACAGCACCGAATGAAATATTAATTTTTCCATGTAAATAACTTTTACATAATTTCTTGTAATATCTTAAATGTTAACATTTTTTGTTCCTTTTCAAATTTTCTTCTATTATTAGGTCTTTCGCTCTGCACTGCTGCACTAGTGCAATAAATTAGAATGAAACAAATATATATTTCTCACTCTAACTTGTTGCACCAATAAGTATTGAAAACAGCAGCACCGAATGAAATATTAATTTTGTCATGTAAATAACTTTTACATAATTTCTTGTAATATCTTAAATGTTAACCTTTTTTGTTCCTTTTCAGATTTTCTTCTATTATTGGTCTTTCGCTCTGCACTGCTGCACTAGTGTAATAAGTTAGAATGAAACAAATATATATTTCTCACTCTAACTTGTTGCACCAATGCAACAGTACAGAGCGAAAGAACAAACTTATTGCCTCCGATTTCCTGATATCAAATATTTCATACAACGTTTTCGAATATTTTCATATTAATTTTTTGAACTATATTTAATTTTTATTAATATTTCATTGTAATTTCACGACATTTTAAATTAGCGAATTTACATACCGTAAAATAACAGAGCTGGATGAAAAAGAAGTAACAATTTTTCTTTGTAAGCGTCTAAAATAATGTACGCAGTAGACTATAGCTAATAATTTTTTCTCGTTTGTAGAGTAATTTTGTTCTACGGCGTTCAAAAGATGTGACGTGTACGCCATCGGTAAATCTTGACCTATGAATCCCTGGTTAAGAATGTCTCCTATTGTGTAACCTGAGGCATCGATGGTTACGACGAGAGGTTTCGTGAAATCTGGTATTGAAGGGTTTGGTACATAAAGATTTTCGCAAATGTTCAAAGGCTTCTTCCTACAGCTCTTCCCAGACAAACGGAACGTCTTTCTTTAGGAGATTAGTGAGCGGTCGGGCGATCTTAAAAAAATTCGGGATAAAACGCCTGTAATATCTAATTAATTCTAGGAATTGTTTGATATTTTTCGCGTTTGTAGGTTTTGGAAACTTGCTAATAGCTTCTATCTTTCCGAGGTTAGATTTTAGGATCTTTACACACAAACTATTATAGCCGTAACGTAAGACGTACCGTAAGAATTGACCAATCACATTGAGAATCATCGAACCGTAAGGTCGCTATTTTGATGAATACGCGATCGTAATTGGTCAATTCTTACGGTTCGTCTTACGTTACGGTTATAGCAATTTGTGTGTGAAAGTCCTTACATCTATTTCACCAATTACATGCCTGAGATAACTAACCTCTTTTCTAAGGAATTCGCATTTGTCGAGTTGTAGATGCAGGTTGGCAGCCTTCAACCGCTCCGCTAATTTGTTAAATTTAAGCTAATGTTCCTTAAGTGAACTGGCGTATAGTACAATCTAGCATCTATGTATGGGCGAGTTTTTTTAATTCATCGATGGATCCATCGTATGGTGCGCAAATACAGCATTTCGCTGTATTTGCGCATCATGCGATGAATCCATCGATGAATTAAAAAACTCGCCCTATATACGAATAGTTCGGTGTCTTGTGGATCAAAATTTGGTACATAAGCCGTTGAAATGTAGCGAGTGCGTTTTTCAACCCGAAAGGCATTCACGTGAACTCGTAATGTCCGTACGGCGAAAAAAATGTCGTTTTAATTATATAATATTACATAACTAAATTTATAAGTAACTTAATAGTAGGTATATAATTAAATTGTTTCTAAATTAAATATATCGATTTTTTAAGAAAATGCGGATTTTTGCTGACCCATCAATTTGACGGGTGTCCGTAGAAATAAATATACAAAAAATGTCCGTAAACCTAGTGTTAAAAAAAATACACACACACACACACACATATATATATATATATATATATATATATATATATATATATATATACACACACATATGGAACACCTTACGCTAATATATTTGTAATACATTCTCGGGGAAAAAATGTAAGAAAATATTAGAAAATCTAAAATATTTCACATAATTTCTCACGATTATTATGAGAAATTATAAGATTTCTTATTTCATACTTTCGTGTAAATATGTGAGAAAATATTAGAAAATGTGATAGTGGCGTAGCCAGAAAAAAGTTTCAAGGCGGGGAGGCTATACTTTTTTTTTGACAAGCGAAAAAGATGTCATTTGAAAAAATTTTTTTCACACTTAACGTAACCCAGAAAATTAATTTCGGAGAGAGCTGTAGCTCCCTCAGTCCCCCCTGGCTATGCCACTGAAATGTGAAGAATATTTCATAATTTCTTCTACGATGGTACTGAGAAATTATGAAAAATTATGAATCTCCTTATTTCATATTTTCGGGAAAAAAAATGTGACAAAATCAAAAAAATTTTTTCATATTTCATAGTATCGTTCAGAGAAATTATGAGATTTTTTATTTCTTGCTGTTGAGAAAAATGTGCGAAAATGTTAGAAACTTTGAAAAATTTTATATAATTTCTCAGGCAATCGTGTGTTGTGTGTGTACTGGGAAATTATGAAAAATTATGAGAAATTAAGTCTTCTTATTTCATGTTTTCGCGAAAAAATGTGACAAATCTGAAAAATTTCTCATAATTTTTCATATGATCGTTCTGAGAAATTATGAGAGTTCTTATTTTTTGCTATCGGGAAAACAATGTAAGAAAATATTAGAAAATTTGACGAATTTCACAGGTGATCGTACTGAGAAATTATGAATCTTTTTATCTCATGTTTTCAAGACAAAATGTAAAACATTTATCATAATTTCTCCTAGAATCGTTCCAAGAAATTATGAGATTCCATATTTAATGTTTCCGGGGAAAAACGTATGAAAATATTAGAAAATCTGAAACATCTCTCATAATTTCACATAATTATTTATAAATTATTGATATGAGAAATTATGAGAAATTGTATGAAAAATTATGAGAAAAATGAATGTTTACTAGAGTATGTATATTGTAACCACGAATGGGACGAATGAATGAAATGTCCCAACAGAAATGTTCTCCTACAATACCAGTGTAGCGTTTCAGCAAGCAAGACGCCACGCGAGGTGTATAGGGAATTTAAAAGAACGGGATGCCTTATATGGAACGCACCTTACAGCGGACGGACGTTTCTGAGAAGCGCGAGCCTCGCGACGCGCTTCCGATAAACGCAGCTGCGCGACGATAAGCGCGAGCCTCGCGATGAAATTCGGGGAAGTGCGAGTCTTGCGATTTTTTGAAGAATTGAAGCTCACCCACATGAAAGAAACTCTCCTAAATAGAAAGCAAGGTGGCTGGATTTTTAATTCGCTCTCGTCATCTGACGAAACATCTCTCAAGGAAAAGAAAGCAAACGAAATCCTAAGACGCTCAAAGAGAGGAGTACCAGCTCTGCCGCGAGGAGCATGAGCCAACACTCCTTGCGGGGAGTTGATTCCAGCCCAGCTGTACGGACGCCAAGGACAACCTGAAGCCGCAGCAACACCGACCTCAAGGCGAGGCCCAGGAGCGACGTTGACAATGATACCGTATCTGGCTGCTGGACCTGTTCGGTCCTGACAGCAATGACGACCTTGCGAAAACATGGGTAGACGATGTGCCCATTTCATCCGCCTTCTCGTGGTCATCCGTATCGGAGATGCCTTCGCTAACGAAGATGCCGAGGACGCCGTCACCCAAAGCGGTGACCTAGTAAGCGGCCTGCCGTTGCCAAACAACGACAGACGGACAGGACATCGTCTCCACGGAAGCGGCAACGGTTGCGCACAACATCCCCCCCCCCCCCCCC
>NW_022639536.1:1531180-1536127 GCF_010583005.1 Odontomachus brunneus
AGACGCTTTCGTCTCTCAGGCGGCTTCCTAGGGCAGCAGCAGTGGTCGAGCGACTTCAATCTCCCGACGACGCTGAGACGCATCCCAGTCTGCGATCCCGAGCCTGCCGACCGGAGCCACTTCGCCTTCGGAGTCCAGGGACTCCGCCGGGCGCTCTACAGAGTCCCTTTGGTCCTAAGTGCTCCACATCATCAACCAAGCGCCGGTGAGGCGAACTCGGCCGCCCGTGGAGCTGCTCACAACTTGGGACATACGGACATACGTCCGTTTTCGCTCCGATACGAGTCCTCGATGCGGAGCCTACCTTCGCCACAACGACCACGGTAGACCACCAACAAGGCGACGCAGACCTCGCCAGGAGCCTTCGTCGGCTCCAACCGATCTCCATGGAAACCGGTGCGACCAGCGAGACTCTTCAACTCCAGCCGATCACCGTGGAAGCCGGTCTAATCAACGAGATTCATCGGCTCGGTAGATTGCCGTCGCAAATGCAAGTCTCTTGCAACCAGAGCTCAGGATCGCCTTGAAGTCACCGAACGAGCCGACCGAATACAAGAGGTCACCGGCAGAACTATCGCAGAGATCGCATCTCCTGAGAAAAACACGGCAAGTCTTCAAGAACAAATCAGACGGCTTACATAACAAGTTGCCGAGTTGAGCGCATGGCGCTCACCGCGAAGAAATACCTGGGCAAGGAGCAGGTCTCGGGAAAACGATGACAAGCAGCTATGCTTTTTCCACCAACGCTTTGGTAAAAATGCACGGAAATGCCACAAGCCGTGCGGCTATAAGCCAAAAACGAGGGAGGCCGTCATTAATGGCAACTAATGATACGGCCCGAGCACCTCACCGACTTTTTATAACATGTCAACGCACTAAGAAACAATTCTTAGTTGACACGGGCTCCGACGTCAGCGTGTATCCACGCTCGGGTTTAACAGGATTCCGGCATCCGACGTCATACACGCTTTATGCCGCCAACGGATCTTTCATCCCGACATACGGCTGGATCACGCTCGAACCAAAACTCGGATTAAGAAGAGCGTTCCCCTGGAGATTTGTTGTTGCCAATGTCTCACAGCCAATCATCGACGCGGACTTCTTGGCGCCGATTACTACTTGTTACCGGATCTACGTACAAGACGGATACTTGACGGAGAAACTGGGCTAAAGATCACAGGAACGATGCAGAGCGGTGATGCACTGGCAATAAAAATAGTCAAGGAAGGAAACGAATGTCAACGACTAGCCGAGTTTCTGGAAATAACGCGACAAAGCGTATCAACACGGAAAGCGCAACATACGACGGTGCATCATATTAAGATGACAACGATGTGACGAGACATTTTCCAGCTTGTCACGACGACTCGACCGAACCATCAGTCAGGTCGTAGAACAGGCGCAAAGCGCCAAATAAATTACTAAATACCGCCGCCGAGTCGCGACACCGCCGATTGTTCCCTCGAGTGGGAGAACGGCGTACGTGCCAAGCGCGCGAGCCAGCGGGTATATAAGCCGAGCGCAATCGCATTTCCTGACTCCAAGTCGGTAAGTACATCAGCTATCCTGAGACCGCTACAACCAGAAAAGGTGCACTCATCATCCCGGACATAGCATCTCACAACCGATCCGCTCTGAGAGACTAGGGAACAAGAAGTGGCGCGCTCACTGCCTCGATCAAGCGCTCTGACCTTTCTACCTTCTAGAGACACAGACACGAGGAAAGCTGCGCTCATCTACCCTCAGGGCCGCACTACGAAACGTTCCAGCAACCGAGAGATACAGAAGTGGCGAACTCACCGTCTCTACCCTGAATTCTGAACTCTGGGCTCCCCACCCGCTGGGTTGTCTCGCAACCCTTCTTACCTGACACTATCCCGCGTCCAGGATCAAAGTACACGAGCGCCACAGCGTCGATCCTCCACGAAACCATCCGCGCGGCGATCGACCGAACTACTGCCGCGCATCGCCACCGATCGTCCGCCGCGAGTACGAATACGTCCGCCCGCGCCGTCGCCGAACGTCCACGGTAGACCTAAGAGCGCCCTAAGAGACCACAGGCGCCAGTACGAGTCGCGCTAAATATAAGTTCGCGTTTAGTTGTAAGTCCGCGATTAGGTTTGCATTTAGATGTAAGTATAGACTTAAGTCTGCGTCTATTACCGACACACCGCGTGTAATCAATCGCAATAAATTATTTTGTTTATTTTTTTTCATTTAATACGGCGTGCTTCTCTCATCCATACACACACACACACACACACACACACACACACACACACACACACACACACACACACACACACACACACACACACACACACACACACACACACACACACACACACACACACACACACACACACACACACACACACACACACACACACACACACACACACACACACACACACACACACACACACACACACACACACACACACACACACACACACACACACACACACACACACACACACACACACACACACACACACACACACACACACACACACACACACACACACACACACACACACACACACACACACACACACACACACACACACACACACACACACACACACACACACACACACACACACACACACACACACACACACACACACACACACACACACACACACACACACACACACACACACACACACACACACACACACACACACACACACACACACACACACACACACACACACACACACACACACACACACACACACACACACACACACACACACACACACGAACACCGATAACCGCGCCTCACCTGGCAAGAACCCGTGGACACTAGCGAGCTCTTCCACGGTGCCGTTCGGTGTCACGAGCGTTCGTCCGACCGCTCCGAAGGGAAACGTGACAACGGGGTTTTCAGAAGCTTGTCGGCCGAGGAGACTAGCACTGTAAACGGCCAGCACTGCTAGCGGTTGCAAGCAGCTAAGACCGAATTCGATCTGATGTTACACGAAGGCATCATTCGGCCGTCAAAAAGTCCTTCTTGGGCATCTCCACTTCATATGGTACCAAAAAAGGACGACGCATAGCGCCCGTGTGGGGATTATCGGAGATCAAACTCCCAGCAAGAACACAAAATCATTTTGATGTCAAGATGATATCATTTTGACATTATTGTCATAAAATTGTCATAAAAATGGTACAGTTTGACGTCAAAATGACATCACTTTTATATCATTTGACATCATTTAGACTTTTAAATGACTTTGTGTTCTACCTGGGCTCTAGATTGTAAAATCTCTTAGTATATTAAATAATTCATTTTAGTTAACTTCTATTGATAAGTACTGTAGTAAAGTTCTTTATAATAAATATATATGTCTATATATTTCATTTAAAGAAATTATTTTTCCCCTTCTCATTCATTCAACCTTTCCATATTGTACGTCTTTCCCTATTTTGAACGTTCTAAATCACAACAAGGACGCGCGCGTAGACTCTACGCTACGGGGTGAGTTTTTTAATTAAGCACAAATTCATTGCATTTTCATCGAACAATTCACAATATGGCGTCTTTGATGTATATTTGGTGACACGTGTTTAAAAACGATGTGATGAATAAATTCTATTGAAGTCGACAATAAGTATGTATTCATGATCGAAAGACTAGTAAACATTAAAAATTTATTATTTATATATATATATATATATATATATATATATATATATACGTGATTTTGCAATACAGTTACAATATTTGTTTAAATAAGATTCTGCGAACACAAAATTATTGTATTAGAAATTATAAATATTTTATTTATTATATATATAATATTAACATAACATATATTTTTGCATTTGTATAATCAAACTGAAATTCTAGATAATCGAAAATGTGTTTTAAAGTCAATATTTGAATACAGTGGCACTATTTTTTATACAAAATTATCAATTTTTATGTGTTTGACACGTATACGTACACGTGTTTAATACACTTAATAATAAATCTATCACTGTCACTGTCGTTAGTTATTGAAGATGAAGTATCGAAAGAAAAATCAGAAGAAAATTCATTTATACACATTCTTTTAATTACAGTTACAATTTAATATCATTTAATATCATTTCCATGTTAGTAATCACACACAACCATTAATATTTTTAAGTTAGAAAATCACTCCCACCACATTCAATCAGAAATTTCATTCATTCATGGGCACAATGAGTCAATGGATCTGATAGATATATGATGGATATGATACAGCTTCAACGTTGTAATAAAGCGCTGTAAATAAGAACGCATTGATATAATCTATCAATGAATGAACTCTTTGTAGCATTTAAACTTTATGGATTAACTGAGCCTAAGCATTTTCAGACCGCGAAAGCAAAGATCGCAACATGTGAGTTCTCTATAGCGCATATCGTTTGACAGCGAATGATTTAAATATCCAAATTTGTTGCCACGTGATATCCAGAGCAAAGATCCACGGAACCTGCAACAACTAAAAGTCCAAGAGGAGCCAATGTATATGGGCCGTGGGAACGCCATCCTTGGGCGTGGGAGCAACTGCTCTTGGTACGATCGTAGGTGAGTCACTATTAACCTTTAGGTTACCAGCATTTTTTCATTAAAAAAGTAGTATCTTTTTCTCAAAAATGTTTTTATATAAGTAACATACACCTGGCGCAGAATTTTAAGATTTATGCAGAGCCACAAAAGTGGCTTTCCCGACAGAGAACACACGATCGAATATAAAAAATTTTTATTTTCTCAAAAATAGAGTATTTCGAGGGTTTTTGGTATCGCTGATTCTAATTCTAAGCATACATTTATAAAATTTCAAGTCCTAAGTGCAATATTGAAAATATAAATAAATAAACATATAAATAATAAACATATAGTAAACATATAGTAAACATATATATATATATATATATATATATATATATATATATATATATATATAT
>NW_022639536.1:1536526-1541079 GCF_010583005.1 Odontomachus brunneus
TCGTTTGTGATATCGCTACTAGTAAAGATGGCTACTTCTAATGTTTTACTTTAAAATAAAAGCGGATAAGGTTAAGTTTGACAGAGTAGTTTGACAGTAAAATTAAATTTGAAATACCTACGAATAAAATGGAATCATTGGCATTATTATTACTTGCGGTGGATGACGGAATAACCATGCATAATTTTGAAAATATTATATTATCTTTAATAAAACCTAATAATAATTTTAATTTTAATAGACATCGTGCCCGAATAAAATGTAATAAAAATTATGAGAAAATAATTCCTAGGTTTACGCACGATCAGTTTAAGGAAATGTTCAGAATGGATAGAATAACTTGTGAAGTAAGTAACAATGTACATGAAATAATTAATGAGTTGGCGAAGTTTGAATAATTTAATATCATATATGAGTTTACATATATGCTTAATTTCATAGAGCATAACTCATACAGCGTAGAAGGTTTGAGAAAGCTTTTAGAAGTTTTGAGAAAGGTTTCTAAAACATTTCAACTTTCTTAAACCTTCTGTTCTGTATGGTAATTGTATACTTCAAATGAATAATTAATCAATTATATACTTTTATGTTTATTTAACAATAGAATTTATCAAATGTCATTGCACAACATCTTGCAAGACATGCAAATGAGTACGCACCACTTCGAAAAAAAGTATTACTCACAATATGGTTATTGAGCAGACCAGTAAGTTTTCTAGCAGCAGGAGATAGATTTAATATACCAACAAGTTCAGCACATCATATTTTTAAAGAAATTGTTGATGTACTTGTCGACTTGATGCCAGAGTATATACAATGGCCAAATCATGTTTACAAAACCACATGTATAGATGTAAGTATAACATTATTAATATTAAAAAGTATTTACAACAAATTGGAAAAAGGGATAAAGTACCTTAAAGGAAGGAAAAAATTTAATCTAATCTTAATAAATTTTGGAACTTAATGTGCTTTGATTTATATTAATACAATGCGTTGTACCTTTTAGGTATTCGAGGAGAGATCATATGGATTTCCAGGAGTCATCGGAGCAATTGACGGATGTCATATTCCTTGTAAACAACCAAAAGATAATGCGCATGACTACTACAACAGGAAGGGTTTCCATTCCATTATATTACAAGGTATTATTTTTTTTAATATATAAAATGTACTAGCACATTTATTTAGTGAACCAGTTTGTGTTGAATTTACTATTTTTCATCACAGGAATTTGTGATCATCGTAGAAAGTTTATTGATTGCTTCATTGGCTTACCTGGAAGAATGCACGATGCTCGCGTGTTTAGAAATTCTCCAGTTTATCAACGCATTATAAATGCAAGAAATCCATTATTGCTGGCCGAAGAACACATAATTGGGGATTCTGCCTACCCATTAATGATGAATGTAATGACACCATTTAGAGACACAGGACGTTTAACAGTTGCTCAAACCCGTTACAATATTAAGCTCAGTTCAATTAGATCTGTCATTGAGCGAGCATTTGGGCTTTTGAAAGGAAAATTCCGACGTTTAAAATATTTAGATATCAATGATATTGATCTTGGAAAAAAAATTATTGCAGCTGCCTGTGTATTGCACAATTTGATATTAGACAATATAGATGAATACGATATTAATGACGAGATTGAAGAAATGCCAAATGAGGAAATTTTAAATATAAATATAGAAAATGAAGAGCGCCCACAGATGATGGTCATACAAAAGCGTGAACAGATTATGCGTATATTATCACATAATGCATAGATATATACACAAATCAAAATACAAATAAGTAAAAATGAAAAGAAACATTTATTGATACAAATATATAAAACAAATATTATAAAATAAACATAAGATAAATATAATATATAATTTTATTTTTAATAATACATAACTTTATTTGTTGTACTTTGGTTTTCTCTATATAGAAAGAATTATCCAAGATGGAAAGATATAATTCTTTTTAAGGAAATAAAGAAAAAAAATTCAATAACTCTTGAAATAAAACAATAAAAATAATATATATCCAGAGGTTTTTACAAACTAAATAACTAATACGTATAAAAGAAATTTTATCTCTCCATATTACAAACCCCTCCCATATTAGAAACTTCTCCTTTATTTTATTTCCATACTCTACATTGTTATATTCTTTTTTATTCTATATCTTTATATTTTATTGTTTGGCTTTCTTTATACAGAGAAAAACGTTATATTAAGAGATATAATACTTTAAAGAAAAAAGACAAGACATTAAAAAGCTCGTTAAATAAAAAAAATATTATACAAGAATCTTTAAAATTTAGTCTTTACGATCTCAATAAATATGTATAAGTAAAAAAAGAAGAAATTCTTTTCATATTAAGAATCACATACATATTAGGAACATTTTCCTATTTAATTTTCCGAATCTATATTTTTTCTCTTTTTTAACTTCATATTTTACTTTTCTTTTTTTTATATATAGAGGAAAAGTGTCCAATGTCGGGAGATATATTTTTGAGAAAAAGAAATAAAAAATTAAAAACTCGTTCAATAAAATAACAGAAACACATTATCCAAAGGTTTTTACAAATTAAGTAACTATATAGATATATGGACTAGAAAAATTATCTCTCCATATTAGAAGCTATCTCCATATTATAAACTTTTAACTTTTAGACTACAGTCTTACATCGTTTTTAACTTTATATCTTTATGTTTTTTTGCTTTTCTCTGTAAATCATTTTTTAAATGTTTTTTAGATGAATTTTTTTAGATGATGTTAAGATTTTTATTTTTTAGATGTTTTTAATTCCTCCAGTAAATCTTGTAAAAGTTTGTTTCTATTTTCTTGAATTTCATTATTTTTTTCAAATGTCTTCCTTAATTCTATAATTTCTGTCGTACGTTTTTCTTCTATTTCCTCATTCTTCCGACGGCGTTCATAGAGAGCTCTGTTTCTGATAGCACAGTCTTTCATAGAATATGGTTTGCGCCTTGGTGGCTTAAACCTATTATCTTCATTTTGTTTATATTGCTCTTCACTACTTATTGATAACTGTATATCATCCGAATCTGAATTATATTCAGTAGGAGATATAAAATCATAAGAATCACACGATGTTGAATCTGTCCAAGCAATTCTTGACTTTGTCGACAGTGATACGGAACATCTTGACAATGACATTGAGTTTGTTGAAGGTAGTGTAGAATCTTGTGATGGTATGATACATTTTTCAAAGGAAGAAGTCGGATCTGTTGACATAGAACTAAAATTATATCGTGATGTCTTCAAATCTCTTGATGATATATTCATCAAGTCACAATTATCAGATGACACTGAAGTCCACTGTTTAGCCATTTTTTCTGAATCCTGTTGAACAAATTATTAGAATAATTTATTTTTTGTTTTGCACCAATTTTGAAGCAATTCTTAGAAGAGGAATAAAAATACGGTATATATGATTTTTGAAATATCTTAAGAAAATTTTGAAATCCCGACCTCGCACAAAACATTTTAAAATGTTTCTCATCAGAAAAATATTTTCCACAGCGATCAAACATTTGAAATTACTGATGGAAATATTTATCGAAAATAATTATCCGGATGATAATTCAAAAAATTATCCTTCATAAATATTTTTATCAGTAATCTCCAACTTTTATATAAACGTTTATTCTGTAAAACTGTATATTCATATATTTTCTTACATGTGGTTTCAATGTGCATTGCATAGATGACAATGTTGGTCCGATATTGATTGTTTTATCATCAAAGAATGTCTTCAAATGTTTTAAAATACTCCCAGGTTATTCTTCCTCGACCGCTTAACTTTTGATTATCTTTGATTGTTCGATATGTTTTTTTCATATTTCTCATTTTTCTATCTAAAATATCTTCCGTTACATTGTTATAATTGTGTTTTCTAAACTCATTAACAATTTCAGTCTACAAGGTCTTCTTTCTTATTTTAGGATCTCTAAACTTTTCCTTGCGTTCTTGAAATAGATACAACAAAAATTTTGTATTTTCATTATTCCAGTAAAAATTTTCTTTGTTGACATCTGGAAAAAAACAAGAATAAACAGTTCAATAGTTGTTTCAATCATTATTCAAAAAACATATTGTGAATAATCAAAATGACTTAGCATTACACAGCCACACAAAAAAAAAATTTTTTTTGGCCCCGGGGTCTGACTATATTTACTGTATGTTTTTGGGGTCCCTGAATCCGAATCCAAGGTCAGATTGACCCCATCACGTCAGGATTTTGCCATAACCTCAAAAAACCCTATAATCAACGCTGTTTAGCCCTGTGACGTTGTTACTCATGCTTTAAACTAAAAAACCAATCTGTTAATCCACATAAACCCATAACCCTACAACCCCATAACTCCATAATCATCAACCCTATAATCCCATAACCCCATAACCCCGATATTAAAGAAAATAAATCAGCATAGTCAATCTGCATTATATCAATGTTACAAAACAAGAACCCATAACCCTATAATTCCATAACTCCATAACCCCGTAACCCCAAAACCCCGTAACCCCATAAC
>NW_022639536.1:1541411-1543965 GCF_010583005.1 Odontomachus brunneus
TGGGTTCCAATAAATTTTTTCCTTTTAAAAAGGACGCTAAATATTCAGAACCATCTTTCGGTAATCCCAAATCACGCACAAGATCATTCAATTCCGACTGGGATATTAATGATGGGACTAATGTTTTATTAGTACTTGAAGCAAAATACTCGTCACTATCTTCTTCGTCATCAATCTCAGATGCGGATTCAACTTCCAATATTTTATCGATATCCATTATTTCATCCATCTCCTCGGGTAAATTTTCAGTGGCATCTCTTTTATCGCTGTTGTCCTTAACAACTGTAACTGGCGCTACTACAGAGGTGACTATGTTATACACAATTTTGCCTTTATTTTTAGTGTTGAAACCCTTCATTTTATTGCAGCAGAAAAAACAATCATTTGCACTTTGAGGACGTTTCCATATTGTGGGGGTGGAAAACTTGATGTTATGCCTCCTTTGGTCCTGCTTCCAAGCGTTGAACATTTTTCGACAACAATTGCATATTATATTGGGAGCCCAGTTTTTAATGCCAACTTCATCTATTTTCAAACTGAAAATGTCTTCATACGTCTCGCGAATATCATCATCGATGACTTTTCGCAAAGAGCTCGTTTCGAATTTCAAGCACACGTAGCAAAAAATATTTCGATCAGATTCACATTTATGAACTGGCACGTCGATTTTGCTTTTTTTTCTTGTAGCTTTGAACTCTACATTGGCCAAGTCACCAACCAATGTAGAGCTGCGGTCGTATGATGACGACGACTGCGAGCCCGCTTTCCCACTCTGATCAGCCGCCGATACTGAGGATCCGACCCTCTGCATCGTAAAACGCTTGCGTGCGCTTGCCATGACGGCATGGAAGCCGTAATTCAGGGACTTAGCCGGATAACGGGCTCACTCCGTTGCCCACCGTCACCGCGAGGAGGTGCCCTGGATGCAGACACACGCAAGAAGAATATTTGGAATAAAGAAGTACCATGAATTTTTTCAAAAGCTATATAAACTTTAGGTATTTGCAAACAGAATTTTTCAAGAAAATTGTATGATCGAAAAGGAAGAAAAATACTTCGGAAGGATTGGATAGTAAATTTGCCATTACATATCATGATTTAAGTTAAAGACGAAGCTGATTGATTCTCTCATGGGCAAACTATAATTATAGTCTGTTTCTTATACAAAACTACAAGTGGATGAATAGAGTAAAAAAGCGAATCTATAAAAGCTGTTATGGATTTATTGGGGTTATGGGGTTATTTGGTTTAATGAAATGGGTTTACGGAATCTACAACAACTGAGAAATTGCCATAATGCAAATTGCCTGTGATGATTTATTTATTTTTTTGGTTACAGGGTTATGGAGTTATGGGGTTATGGGGTTTTGGGGTTACGGGATTATAGGGTTGATGGTTATGGAGTTGAAGGGTTATGGGTTTATGTGGATTAACAGATTGGTTTTTTAGTTTAAAGCATGAGTAACAACGTCACAGGGCTAAACAGCGTTGATTATAGGGTTTTTTGAGGTTATAGCAAAATCCTGACGTGATGGGGTCAATCTGACCTTGGATTCGGATTCAGGGACCCCCAAAACATACAGTAAACATAGTCAGACCCCTGGGCCAAAAAAAATTTTTTTTTTGTGTGGCTGTGTTAATAACGAAAAATTAAGTAATTGTGAAAGAATAGAAAAGTTGGAAACATCTAGAAATACTTCAAGATATATTTCTTTATAATAAACACATAATATATTACATGTCGTTTCATTTTGTATGGAAATTTGATCTGCACATTTATTGTCTGAAGTACAGTCATCATTAAAATAGACTTCCATTAAACTTGGATCTGTAAAGCAAATTTTAAGATAAAATATAATTTATAAAACAACATTGCATTATAAAGTTATGTTATGTTATTACAGGAAATCTATATGTTCATACAAGACTTAAGGCTCCTGGGGAGTGAACGAAGAAGTCCGTGTTGACGGTGGAGTCATAGTAGTTAGCGGTAGGAATGAGAACCTTGTGTAGCACGTTTACTGCATGGTAAACGCATTTTGGTTTTGTTCCATGATATGAATACTTGAGTTTGGTTCTGTTCCGTGCTATGAGTTACCGTATAGTATATACATTAAGGTTCTATTCCGTGCTACGAATGCTAATGAACCAGCGGCGATACTGGTCGCGTTCGCTTACGGTGCTCACGCGCTCTGATGCGTCATTTAATTTTTATCGTTTATTACACATACAGCAAAGATGGAAGGACGTTTTCAACGTATAAATGCCGAAGGAAATGCAGTCTTTGTCAGTAAATAATTTCTTTATTACTTTGTTAGTAATACTTAGTAGTACTTATCAGTTAATTATTGACAACTTATTAATTATACATTAATTACATTTGACATTAATTATCGTGTTTAATTCACGATTGTGATTAATGCACCAATTCTATGAGAATCTATTTCATTTAAGGCTCCTGGTGAGTCGCATCATCTCTCTTTTTAATGACGTTAGAAGCGAGAAACCCAGCGAAAACAGCTTAGTCAAAATGATGTCAATATGACATCAAAAC
>NW_022639537.1:0-3320 GCF_010583005.1 Odontomachus brunneus
GGTGTGCTGCGAGAACGTAGCGCACCTTTTTTTAAAAGCCTATTTTTTTTATTTTAATGACCGGAACTATATAAAATTGTTGCATAGAGCTCTAGAGCTTTTGAAAAGAGTAACAGAACTCTAAAAAAAATGTCACATTTTTAAATATGGTGTGCCAAGTCTGTGTGAACTTGGCACACCATATTCAAAAATTTGACATTTTTTTAGAGTTCTGATACTCTCTTGAAAATTCTAGAGCTCTATGCAACAATTTTAAATAAGTCCGTTCGTTAAATACAAAAAATTGACTTTCAAAAGAAAGTGCGCTATGTTCTCGCAGCGCACCTAATCTGAAAAACTATTTAAATTATCTATTTCTTTAGAGTTCTTGTTTGTTTTACAATATTCGGTATACGGTAGTACGGTATACAAAAGCTGCGCAACAATAATGAAACTGTCGTTAACTCCAATAACGAGTTACAGAATCCCAGCACAGGCCAATCGCGAAATGATTGCGGCATGGTTACGTGGATTCGGTAGTCGTCTCGTACACAGTATCTGGATCAGCGTCTTCGAGACTGCCGAAAGCCAGAGCCGTGCGTTTATCGTGGTGAGATATCGCGAAACGACGGGGAGCAAGTATCTCGCGGACGAGATGTCGGTAGGAGTGCAGGACGGATTATACCTGCTTATAGTGCCGTAGTAATGCGGAGTCGAAATTTTTATCTCACGTCTCGTAGTCGTACGGAGTACGTCAGAGGAGTGTTTAGTAAAGTGCAGCTCGTCACCGCATTATTGTGGCTTTTCGGAGTCCGTACTTGGGAGTCGTTGCGTTCTGCTTTTTCAAGCCACCGAAGGCAAAGCCGGTCAGTATCACTTAAGAAAAATTCACAACGCTTGTGATTTCTACATATCGAGTCGTATATCCTATTCGTGAAACTTAACAAAGTGATTACGTATTGTCTTATATCTGAGAATAATGTCAAACGTGTCTCTTTAAGCCGATGTTCATATTCATTATAAAATCTTTCTAAATAAACAAGTAGTAAACACTTTTGTCGCGAGCATCGTTTGTCAAATTTTCAAACCTGCAATCAGTGCTAGTAACAGTTGAGTAGGAGTAGTAATGAAAATTTCCTAAACCCGCGTAGTAACTTCTGTATTCGGGTTGACAATGGCGCATAGCCAACTGTCTCATTTGTCGTACGACAATATTGGCGGATGTGTTGATTGGTTGTTGGAGAAATCTTTAAGATTTCTCTAGACGCTCTAGGAATTCTATTGCAGGATATAGTCCCGATCTACAATAGATGTAGTAAGCTTTAAACCTTAAGAAATTGACCAATCAAATTTGAGGGGAATTATTGACTGTGATTGGTCAATTTCTTAAGGCTTAAAGATGCGGCTAACTATAAACAAAATCGAGTCGTGATTGGTCGTGATGTATAACAAGCGACACGTATACGTTACTCCGCCTCGAAATCAGGTGTATCTCTTAGCAACTAATCGTTGCTAAGAGGTAAACCATTTCTTTTACACACATAGCCTGTCCTACCGCTTCTCGTGCGCTTATTCATTTATACATTTTAATTAAATACGGAATAAATATTGAGAAAATTTCAAAATGGTATGTAACTTTTATGATTATTTTGATCCGTTCTACCCGTATACGGCGGTTGCTCGATCAGTTACCGAACACTCTGTATATGAATGGGGAGCGTCCCAGATGCGCACATTGAAAACGGACACAGCCAACCACAACGCCGTATGCCTAGAGATATTCTAGAGACTCTATAAACAACGACATATGATTGGATGTGTCCATTTGTCAATATGCGCATCTGGGATTCACTCATATGAATGCAGCTGGTATTTATCGCGTTACAAGATAAAAGTGTCAGTTTGGCTATAAATTGTTAATAGAAATAAGTAAAATTATTCTGTACGTTGTTTCCAAGATAAAATAAAAAGTTAATTAAGTAAAATTTGTGATATTATAAAAAGGTCATATTTATTCCATAAATTGTCATCGTAACTTCATATTATTTTGAACAGTATTTAAAAAGACAATTGATAAAATAGCGCAATACGAAATATAAATTTTCAGATTTCAAAATGCCAAAGTGTTGTGTTCCACGATGTAAGAACTATTATCAGAAAGGCTTTTTACCGTATTCGTTTTCTGCAGATTAATAATGTTTCACGTTTACAATCAAAATTATGTTTTTATTTATTCATTTCACAGTTTAATAAAAAAAGACTACTAATTGTTTATAATTTTCTTATTTTATTTTTCAAATTATTTCGCTTCCCATGACAATTTCTATTGGTTCTGCCATGTTTTTTCAAACCTTATTTCGACTAATAAGGAGGAACACACACACGTGGTCAAACTCTATCTTATATAGCATGTTTGTCTGGCCCTGGGTTAATCGCTCCGAGAGCGATTAATGACGTCATAAGTCTCTACGAGCCAATCATAAAGCTTATAAGTACTTATTCCACCAATAAACGTAGACTGAATAACCCAGAATGGGTTAACCCAGAGCCAGTCGAACATGCTAGTAGGAACTCTACTAGGCACTAAAGACCCTAAAGCAGAGATTGGCCAACAGAATAGTTTGTCAAAATCCTGCAAGAGGGAAAGATATACATTCGCTATCTCTCTTTACTTAAACTAACCTTACCTCTAGTGATACGCTCATACAGTCTGCATTCCGAAATTTACTGCTAGGGCTCTTATTCTTGAAATAATATACGTAAGTTTCACTGCGCAGGTTTAATCATACCATAAAATAGCTACGCAATGAAAATTACATATACGCAAAAATTTCAAGAATATAGGCCTAGTACTGAAAATTTATAGTTTATGTTACGTATACTATAGAATTTTAGCACTGACAGGGAATTTCGGAACGCAGCCACACAGGGCTATATTCAGAAATCCTCGATGGGTAGTGTTCTATCGTCCTTCGCGGACCAATGAAATCGTCCCATTTTATTCTTCGTAAAGTTAGGCAATAAAATGGGACGATTTGATTAGTCCGCGAAGAACGACGCGACGCGTAACGCGCTAAGTGGGAACTCTCCCTTAGGCTGAGTTCCCACTGAGCACGTCACGCATCGCGTCGTCTGTTGCATCCGAGTTAACCAATCAAATCCTCTAATTGGAATGACGCGACGCGCGACGCACGATGCATTTGTTCCAATGGAACGATTTGATTGATTAACTCGTGACGCAGGCAAACGACGCAACGCGTGACACGCTCAGTAGGAACTCAGCCTTACAAGCGATATACAGGGTGTCCCGAAGTCCCATGATGACCCTTGGTGAGAACGTA
>NW_022639537.1:3330-12230 GCF_010583005.1 Odontomachus brunneus
GTATATATAATGTATATATGTATAAAAAATATATATATTTTCATATCTTACATAAAAAATACAATTTAATTTTTCTAAAAATACATAACAAATACGTTTGATTTTTCTAAAATGTTTATTTTTTATTTATGCTATTGAAATATAACGTTTATGTTAATAATAAGGTTAATGTTAATTCAAGTACGAGCGGGAGTTGACAAAACATGGCGGACCAATCAAAAGGGCTGCGTTCCAAAATTCTACTCGGTAGGTAGAGTACATATAGGTTGCTTTCCAGCAAGAGACAAGTCGACACTGGGTGCTTTCCAATTGTTTAACACATCTTGACACATACGTACACAAAACCAATTTATTGGTTGCATATTATCTAAAATATCTTGTAAGATAATATACAATCAAAACTGGTTTTGTGTAATACACAAAACATAACTGGAAAGCACCCACAAATATCATTTCCAGTTGCATACACTGTGTTACACAAAACCAGTTTATTGGTTGATATTATCTTACAAGATATTTTAGGTAATATGTGACCAATAAACTGGTTTTGTGTACGTGTGTGTCAAGATGTGTTAAGCAATTGGAAAGCACTCTATCTTTGTTAAGCCCGTATCAGACTATAGATTAGGATTGAGATTGAATTGAAATTTAGCCAATCAGAGCAAAACTCACTAAGCTCAAGTTTGGTGAACATTGCTCTGATTGGCCAATTTTCAATTCAATCTCAATCTTAATCCGTAGTCTGATACGGGCTTTACTAATTAAATTTGAAACAAAGACAGAATAATGTTTGTGTCGACTTGTGTCTTTTGCTGGTAAGCAACCATAATTGACCAATTATAATAAAGACATCTTAGTTATCTTTGTTCTTATTGGTCAAAAAAATGCTACTCTATCCGTCGAGTAGAGTTTTAGAACGCAGCCAAGTGGTTAGCTGTTGGTCAGTTTCTGTTTTAGGGTCTCTAGTCTCTACGATAGTAAACACACGAGAAGAAGAATTTAAGTGATCCTTTTCACCGAGAATTTGTAGTTGTTGACACGATGCCGAAGTACTATTGTGATTATTGCGACACGTATTTGACGCACGACTCACCAAGCGTACGAAAGACACATTGCCAAGGTCGCAAGCACAAGGATAACGTTAAATACTTCTATCAGAAATGGATGGAGGAACAAGCTCAGCACCTTATCGACGCAACAACCGCTGCCTTCAAAGCTGGTAAAATTGCCTCCAACCCCTTCGCGGCGAACAAGGGTGCAGCGATACCACCCCCGCCGAATCTCGGCTCCAGTTTGGGATCGCGATCTGGCGTGCCACCTCAAGGCCCTCCGGGAATGATGCCACCGCCAGGGATGCACCCGGCCGGCCCAATGGGTCCTGGTGGTCCTATGATGATGGGCCCACATGGGCCAATGCCGCCTCCAATGATGGGCATGAGACCTCCTATGATGGGACCGATGGGGCCAATGGGTCCTATGATGGGTCCTATAGGACCCATGGGACATATGAGACCTCCGATGAATGGACCACCACCTCCAATGGTAGGACCACCACCCATGAAGAAATAACAGGCAGACTCTTGATTTGTGTATTATTTATGTATGTCTGATCAAATTTATTACTTTATCGTACTGGAATTGGTGATGTGTGTTGGTTGTATGATATTGCTGAGACATTATTGTACAGTTGAAATTTCTACTTATATAAGATTGAAGTAACTCTGCAGTCAAGATAACATTAGCAGTATCGATATGCTTCAAAATGACGTGTTCTATGCTGAGTAAACGTAACATTGTCAATAACATTCATATTTTATTTTGTACCACATGTTTGATATTGGATGCGTAAAAGATTTTTAGGATATAGATAGGTTTGACATTAAAGTTACTCAATTTTCAAAATTTTGCTGATACACATGTATATATGAGATCATACATGAAGTCATGGTGATAAATGCATACATATTACACAAGTACATATAATAAGTACATGTAATAAGTACATATATAACACATAACACTGAAGTTCCTAAAACAAATGTTTGTAATATTTCAGAAAATCATTCTTTAACACTTGATTCAAACATATAATGATATAAAGGCAATTTCTAATTATTATAACATGTAGTTGTAATTTAAAATATCCGATTAACGATAAACAGACAATACTCAAAACCAAATTGTCCGCTAATATGAGAAATAAATAAATTATTTATGTTTTAGGAGCTTCAGTATCTATTTAATAGATTTACTTATTACATCAAATATTTCAAACTTTGTTACAACAGTACATTCCTCTTAGAATGTATCTCTCTTGCAAAATGAAAGTGATTAATTTGGTGAATTTGTTATATTTTTGATAATTCTGTATAATTGTAGGTCATGTTTTTATAAAATTTTGGTAATTTCGATGAAAATAGATAATATGTAATCATTTCCTCAACATGATATGTATATTTAACGACACATCTAATAAATAAATCTACTCATGTCTTTGTATATATAAAAATAATATATAAAAATATTTCATAATTTCACGATTATCAATAAAAACGCGCGTAGACCGCTGTAAAGGAACTATTAATATTGCTGAATTTCTTGTATTTCCAACGGTTCCACAGAATTACTAGTCATACTTCTATAGAATCATAATAATGATTTCAGAAAGAACAATAGTAATAAGTAGTTATTTTCTCAGTACGATAGACATATCACATATAACATCTCTGATAGAATAGTGCCTTTGTGTATAAAATTACCAGGGTTGGGTAAGTTAATACATTTTTTTAACTAAATTGAGTTCAAAGTTAAAGATTTCAAAGAGTTCAAAGTTAAAGAAAATTAACTTAGTTGTATTAAAAGTTAAATAAAAATTAAATTAACTTTTTAATTATAAATTTTATTTATATAATGTAATGAAAAAAAAATATATATAAGTCCTTTATTATTAGAAAATTATTAGAAAAAAATATAATAGAGTAATTAAATTTTTATGAAACAGAGAGTTGCACTATATCTGTTTCGAGTATTAATTATAAATAATATTTAAAAAAAATAACAAGCATGAAATTTTTATTTCATTATATGATAGATTTAACTCTCTGTAGGAATACGAATCAAAGAATAATCAAAGAATTCTGTAGATTCTGACTAGTTTAGGAAACAATGTTAATAAATTTATATCAATATTCTCTCTTTCGCTTGCTCATTTGCTTTTTCTCTCTCTCTCTCTCTCTCTCTCCCCTCTCTTTCTCTCTTTTTCTTTCCTTTCTCTCTCTCTCTCTCTCTCTCTCTCTCTCTCTCTCTCTCTCTCTCTCTCTCTCAAAGCTAAATAAAAATATAAACTTTCTTCAATTAATTTTTGAGCAAGTCATACGTTCTTTGAACGACATCGATAAATTACTCATTGCCCACATAGAGAACATCTCACACATAGTTTATGTTGCCTACACGTACTACAAGCAACTCCGTTAGTGTAACTGAGTTCTCTGTAACTTGACGACGAGATAAAAAACTCGGTTGTAGGAATAGAGATATTTCTATAAGAGGTTTCTACTCAGCCAATTGCTCCCGTTACTTTAACCGAGTTTTAATACAGCCAAAGGTTCAGAACGTTTTCAGTTACAGTAACAGAGACATTATTTCTTTTTAGTGAATTTTTTGCTTGGTCCCCATTCAATTATCTATAAAAACATTTTTCCGTGTAAACGTAGACTATCATAATTTACACGGAAATGCCCAACCCTGCACATCAAATATAGATAAAATTATTGTAAGATATCACACAGTTATACAATATCATACTGAACAACCGTTAAATAAACGGGCGTGAATAAGAAACCGTCGCGAAGAAATTTTCAATTACAGTGATTGTGCAATATTTTTAATTGCTTCAGACGATTATTTTCTATTATTATCATATTTTCCACTTTACGAAGGTATTTCAATTTGAGTTTTTTCCTACTCTCCAATCTTTCCAATCTTTCTATTGCTTTTATCAAAGGGGATGTTTGAAACGCACGAGCCTGATCTTCAATTTTCTTCGCATTTCTTACAAACTTCCCGAACGGTATTTGTTCTTCACTACTTGATACAAGGCTTGCCTGGGTCGATAGATATTTTTGATTATCACTTTGATTACTCGCATTTGACTTGATTTCCGGTAAATTAGTGTTAATATTTAAGTTATTTATTAACCACTGATTATATTTTTCTCCCGAATTTTCCGATTGAAGCGACACCGATGCATTCAAACCTATCATATTTATATTTGGGTTGGTCATTGGTAAATTAGTATTAATATTTATGTTATCTGTTGACCATCGACTATCGCTTCTTTTCGTATTTCCCGATTGGATCGATATTGGCTCGACATCAAGTGGTAGAATATTCTGATAATATTGCATATAATTTTTTATTGCGCTGCTAATCCCTGACTGATAAATATCGACGTCTTTCACATTAATAATATTTGACGTATTATGAGTTACGTTCCGAACGTTAGTAACCGCGTTGGGATTTACAGTTATGTTGATTTTTTGTGGCGTATGAAAAAACGAGGTCGCAAATGGTACTGAGTGGGTTGGATTAGCATTTAAGGGGAATTCTTCTTGCATTAAGTCCTCTTGTTTCTTTGGGAATTGCTTCTCCGGAAATGGTTTCACTATATGTTTCAATATATTTCGTAAATTCGGCGGTGTATGGGGTGTACATATATTATTGTAGCTGAGAAGAATACCAAGATAAGTGGCCGCATCGAGCTGCCGAGTCATGACTCGACACTTGAGTATTTCTGTATATGCCACGATCTTACGAAAGTGAGTACTCGGCTCTGGATGGGTGTGAATGAATGCAAGAAGTTCAGATTGTATATCTTGTACACAGGTTTGCATACGAAAATATTCTTCGTTTTTGGACATATTATGCAGGTTACTCTTGAGGTTGTCCATGATATCCAGAAGCCACAACGGATTCTTGATGTCCTTGTAAAAGTGCAGCAAGTTCAAATCCTTAAGAAAGTTCCACATATGGCCGGTGTTCATGGGTAGATTCACGTCTAGCCCATTCTGTTTCTCGGAGAACGGAAGATTCAGCCAGTAAAGCAATAGATGGAATAACAGGTGGATGCAATCTTTCGGCGCCATCAGCTGTGTCATTACTTCAGATTTACCAGGCAGCAGACCTATGATTGCCTCAAACTCGACTATCTTGTGCAACTTCTTGAGGAAGATTGGGAGGACGGTGCCATTTGAGAATTTGTTTTCCAGAAATTGCATCCCTTCCGAATACAGCTCTTTGTGCTGAGAAAGATTAATCACCAACGCTTGTGCGTCGTGATCGTTTTTATAGCGATAATTCCCGCAACTATATATAATTTCAGCAAATCTTAAAGTAGCGACTTGCGACATCGGTATCGCTTGTTCTTGTGTGTTTTGTACACACGCTTTCTCATAGATGTTCGCACTCGACGACGACAATGACGTGTACGTATAGGGAAATGATTTTGGTAGCGCTTCCGCCATCGACATATTACCATATATCTGCTGGCTCGGCATTGTATTGCTTTTCGCTCTAAACGGCGAAATATCCACAGTCTCGATATTCATTGTGATTCTCTCTGAATTGACTTTCAACTCGTCCTTTCGTGCAATTCGTTATGTACGCTGGAGATACTCCTCGCATGCAATGGACTCGTGGCTGCGCTGGAGATGATTTTAATAGGGATAGACGCAGGATGGACGCTACCCCTTGTAAACTATGGAGTGGAGGGGATAACGCACACAGTTGAGAGACGCGTACACTCAAGTACAAAACGGTTTAGAAACAATGAAGTCGGCATCTTGTCAAACTGTCAAAATTGAGAATTTTTACTACATGATCCCTAGCAGTATATATTAGTTAGTCAACGGTCGATTCAACATTGATTCAGTGCTTTGTGCTATTTAAAATGGGCTTTCATACAATAATTACATTATCAGTTATTACTATTACTTATTATTTATATAATAATATTATTAGTTATATTATTATTACGTAAGCTGTCGTCGATAATTATTCTCAATTGGCCGTAGTTATATAAGAATGCTTCAACACACAAAATTATGATTTTTGAATTTTTGCCATCAATGCGTAGTCTACACTCTTTTCTACATAAAAAAAAGAGAGATCTAAACCTTATAAGTGTTAAAACTAATTAAAAACAATTTTTTTACTAGCTGTGCCGCTTCTTATTAGTTGCATATTTTCTACCTATTTTTAAAGAGTTAAACTTATCAATAAATATCTATAAACAAAATTGACCGTGCTTGACTTTTTAAATTATTGTGAAAACCTCAGTGCTATTTATATGTTTTACATTTCAATCAAATTCGCATTATTTTTTCAAAATATACTATTGTAATATAAATCATAATGGAATAACGCACACGACTAAGAGCCACGTACATGTGCACTTCTCTCGACACGGCTCTCGGTTACTATGTATCATCCCTTCGATTACGGCTTAGGGGTTGTGTTCCCATTCTGGCATCGGCTATCTCTCCCTTGCCTATATTTTAGATTTTTTCTGGAAATATACATGTGATTTGGATAATTGTTGCATAATATGGCCAATTTTGACAATTTGGTGAACTTCTAACTTCATTGTATCAAAACATAAGCAGCACAAGATCTGCAGGATGGAATGTCCTGAGAACGTTCTCTGGGTAGCGATCATGAATCTTTCCCCTAGTGTGAACTCGTGAAAAGTGAAAATTTTGTAATAAACTCGTGAAAGATGAAAACCTTCACTAAACTCGTGAAAAATGAAAGATTTAACGTGAATTTGTAAGTAAAACAAATATTACAATATACTCAAGACAACACCAATTTGCAATGGACATCTTTAGAATTTTTTCAGTATGTTTTTAAGACATAATGATGTCTTTAGAACGTCCCTTGGAAGTCTGCTTGTCTGGGATTACTTTAAGATAAATTATTAAAAGATAAAATATTCTATTCATATTAAAATTATAAATCTGCAGAAAATATATATTTCATATAAAATAATACATAAAATATATCCCTTATAGAAATGTAATACTTATAGAAATGTAATACTGATAAGTAATAATTTGGCCAGTGATAATTACTGTACGAGTAATAAAATTATTGAACGACAGTAATTATCACTGGCCAAATTATTACTTATGAGTATTACATTTCTATAAGGAATGCAATAAATACATACATTTAATAAACTAAATTTATTAAATACATACATAAAATAAACTTACATTTTATTTACTGCATACAATTTATAATATATTACACTTTAACTTTCTGATGCATACGTATCTTAACTTTATGCTTTCACTGCCTATACGTCATCACGCTTCAATTGGCTTTCGTTGTTCATTTTTAATGGACGTAGGATTTTTATGTCAAATGCCAATTGTCGTATAATCATAAAAATTAAAGTCACTATAAGAAATTCTACTCACTTTGTACATAATATGCGAGTGTAGTATTACATTATTTTCCACAATTAAACCACATCGCTTGATGCTTAAAAATTTTCATGAAAACTTACACAATTTATATGTAAAGAAGAACATATATGAGCAAACTGAAAGTTCACGTGAAATATTTCACGTTTTGAGAATTTACCTTTCACGGTTAACGTTCATCTCATTTATTAAATTTACTCATATTGTATTATTATATTATATTATAACTATAAATTAAAGTTGTATAATGCTTATTAATATGTTATATATTACATTGTGTATATTGTAATTACATTTTAATTTTAATAATCTATATTACATAAATATTGCTTTCCACATTTTCATTATGTTATTTCACCTTTCATGTGAAATAACTTACAGTGAAAAGTGAAAGATGAAAATGAAGTTCACGTGAAAGATTCATGATTGCTACCCAGGACGTAGGAACGTTCTCTTTAGGATGTCATGTAAAGATTTATGTTGTCAGGGAATCGTTTTACAATCGACTGTACACGTGCGCCCCTTTGACGCAACGCTCGGTTGTGTGTCCACTAAGTTTTATGAGGGGTAGTGTCTCTACTATGTTATCACTGCACTGCAGTGCAATTGGCTCGTTGATTTTATCCCTTTACCAATGATGTCGAATTGGAGATATTGTCCCGCATAAATCGTAATGGAATAACGCACATGACTAAGAGCCACGTACATGTGCACTTCTCTCGACACTGCTCTCGATTACGTATATATCCTAATAGCACGCATGTTCAAAAGACGTCCAGAGAACATCCAGAAAACATTCAGAGGACATTTTATGTTCTATGGATATCCACTGGACGTTCCCTGAATATTGCATGCTATTAGGGTATCATCCCCTCGATTATGGCTTATGAGGGAGTTGTGTTTCCATTCTGGTATCGACTATCTCTCCCTTGTCTATATTTCATAGATTTTTTCCGGATATTATAAGTTTTTTATCTATTATATAAGTTTTTTATCATATCGACAGCCAATCAACGACAGATTTATTAGGTGCATCCAGGGGGTTGATTGTGTCTCAAAACGAAGTGAAATTGACAAAAGTGAGCAAATTTACTAGAATATTTGTAACTTTATTGGTCAATGCCTAGTGAATTTGCTCACTTTTGTAATTTTCACTCCGTTTCGAGATACACAATCAACTCCCAGTATTATTAGGACCTTAACTTAGTTTCCGCCCAAAAAATACTGAGAAAAAGCATTTATTGCAAAAAATTTATTTAAATTATTTCAATGAAAGTATTTTCCATCACTTTCTACAACTTTTTGCCATCTTTCTGGCAACTGGGCGATACCATCTCGATAAAACGATGTTTGTTTCGAAGCAATCCATTCGTCCACCCATTCTCGCACTTCTTCAACATTTCGGAAGCGTGT
>NW_022639537.1:18375-29196 GCF_010583005.1 Odontomachus brunneus
TTTTGAATCGTCTATACCACTCTTTACATGTTGTATGTGATGGAGCTCGATCACCATAACCTTCTTCAAGTAATCGATGAACTTCTGCTACACTTTTTTTCAAATCAAAATAGTGCAAAAGCACATGTCGAAAAAACACTTTATCGCGTTCCATTTTTCACAAAGCGAAAGAAATTGTTGTTTAGGAAAATAATTATGTATGCTGACTGAATGTTATCGAGAAATGTCAAAATTAATCACAAACTACCTGTTTCGTTAGTAATGACTACTAGAACTGTTTGCATTGCCATCTAACATTTGCGGGCGGAAACTAAGTTAAGGTCCTAATACAATCGGTCAGTGAACTTTTACATCTGATTGATGTATATTTTGAGATCTAAAGGAATATGCCAATCAGGTGCAAGAGCTCACTAAGTGGTTATAGTAGACGCACCCGTTGTAAATTTCAATTTTAATTCATAGTGCGCTTAACTATGGATGTGTTTGGATCCTGATGTGACTTTGGAAACCTCGTGTAGCGAGTAATTATATATCTATACACACTAATGCATCGCTCACGCGGACTCGACAATTGTAAGTTAGTGCAGTTTGGCTACACTTTTTATAGTATCTACAATTTGATAAATTTTGCTTTTCCTACGTTATATTTTTTTGCCTATCTCGCGGCTCTTCACGAGAGGTTTTCACTGTGATTCCTGCAGACCTTTAAAATATATACATTCCTTTCAAAAAGGACGAGAGGCACAGTAGACTGAAAAATTACTTTTTAATCAGCAGCTGCAGTAATAAACACAAGAGAAAAAAATTTGGACAATCTATCGAGAGTTTTATCGAGAACTTTTGGAAATTAGAGTCCTAAATAATCAGAAATGTGCAAACAGCGCATTCAAGCGCTTGCGGATTGACTGATGCCCGTTTCTACCAACTTCAGTTAACTTAACTGACTGATTATTCCAACGGAATTGACCAATCGCATCTATCAATTCTTATTAACGAGAAATATGATTGGTCAATATCGTTAGAATAAAACGGGCATGAGCGCGATAATATTCACATTTATATAAAGGGAGTCGATTGTGTATTAATACAATGTGGTGAAAATTGCAAAAGTCAGCAAATTCATTAGATGTTGACCGATAAAATTGTAAATATTTTAGTAAATTCATTCAATTATGTAATTTTGACTAAGTTGAATTAGTACGTGATCAACTCCCAGGACATCATATGTATATAACATTGAAATTCTTAAAACAAATAAACACTTTATTTGTAATATCTAATAAAGTCATAATATTGTATTTAAACATATAGCGGTATAAAGACAATTTGTAATATTTGCATATAATTGTAATTATAATTTATAATATGTATTTAAAGAGATGAACAGACGATATACTCTTGAATACTCAAAACTATACTGTCTGCTCATATAAAAATAAATAATTGTTGTATGTAGAGGCTTTGATGTTGATAATTTACTTATTACATTAAATATTTCAGTTTTTTTACTATTATAATAATATATTCGTCTTTTCCTAGAATGTCTGTTACAAAATGAGTGATAAATTTAATAAATCTGTTGTATTTTTGACAATTATATATATATATATATATATATATATATATATTTTTTTTGTAAATTTTTGATAATTTCAATTAAAAAGAAAGCAATATTTGATTTACTTTCTCAACATATGTTTATTTAACATCTCTAATAAAATGTTTCTTTTTGCATATACAAATAAAATTATTACAAAATACTTTATTATTTTGCGACAGTCCCAAAGAAACTATCAGTGTAATGGTTGAACTTATGTACTTCTGATAATTTCAATTCTGAGAATTATTAGCCATTCCTATAAAATTACGACAATTTCGATAAGAAAAGCAGCAATAAGAAACTTACGATGTAGTTATCTCAAAACATATGTAATAGAAAAATGTATATTCATACGCACAGGCAGATAAAATTATCATTATAAAATATTATACAGTGTTATTGAATAAACGCTGAATGAACAGGGCGCAGATGGCATACACAAATAACAAATCGTCACGAAAGAACTTTCAATTCAGGTGGCTGCAAAACTGTTTAATTATTTTTCGATGCTTATCTTCCATTTCCATCATTTTCTTAACTTTTCTAACATCTTTTTTCTTGAGTGTCTTATTTTTACACTTCATTAACAAATCTTCCGCCACTTTTACCATGTAGGGTAGTTGATACGCGCGAGCCTGTCTCGTGAGTTTCTCTGCTTCCTGTCGAAGCACCTCTTTTGATTGTTTGTGTTTTTGGCGTGCCAATTTGCGTTTTGCCTTCGCCGACAATTTTTTACTTTGATTACTTGCACCTGTTACACTCACATTTGGCTCAGTTACCGGTAAATTAGTGTTAATGTTTACGTTAACTATTGACCATTGACTATTCTTTTTTTGGGAATTCCTCAATTGACTTGATACCGGCTCAACATCGAGCGGTAAAATATCCTTCGAATGTTGGTTTTCTATTGTGTTGTTAGTTCCTGGCTGGCAAATATTGACGTTTGCTATATCGATAACATTTGACATATTGTCAGGCACGTTCGGAACGAAAGTAAATGCAAAGGGATTTGCAACGGTGTCGATCTCCTGCAACGTGCATGAAGATGACGTTGTAAATGGTACCCAGGAGTTTACATCAGAATTTGGTTTATGTGTTGATAGGAATTCCTGATCTTGTATCAAACTCTGTTTCTCTATCCTAGGTAGCTTCATATCTTTCAGTATACTTAGTAAATTCGGTGGTGTATGAGGTGTAAATACGTTATTGTAACTAATAAGAATATCTAAATAAGCGAAAGTATCAAGTTGTTTGTTTGATGGGAACCGTTCATCCAATGTATTCATGTATCTACACAACTTACTATAGTGAAAACTATGTAATGGATGAGTGTGGATATATTTCAAAAGTTTCTTTTGTATGTCCCACAAATTTATCAGGTTGTAAAAATATTCCTTGTTTTTGATATACGTATTACCTAACTTATTCGTCAAACTATTCATGACATTGTAAAGTTTAAATGGATGCTTGATCTCTGTGGACGTGCCATGAAGGTTTAACGCTTTGAGAAAATCTCTCATCTGATTGGCATTCATGGGTAAATTTATGTCCAATCCGGACTTCTTCTCTATGAACGGAAGATTCAGCCAGTAGAGCAGCAGATCGAGTAACATGTAAATGCAGTTTTCCGGCGCAATTAGCTGTACTATTATTTCGGACTTTTTGCCGGCTAGTAAACCTATCGTTATCTCGAACTCGATTATCTTACGCAACTTCCTCAGGAAGATTGGGCGGGAAATGCCGTACGAGAATCTATTTTGCAAGAACTGCTTCGCTTCTGGATTCAGCTCATTCAGCTGAGAAAGATTGGTCACCAACATTCGCGCGTTCTTTTTAGAGCGAAAATTTCCGCAGCAATATATAACGTTAACAAACTTTAATTTAGTAAATCTCGATAACACCACTTGTTTTTGTGTGCTTTGCGCATATTGCTCGCCAGTTTTTGCAGTTATGTGAATTTTCGATGATGATGATGTGTCGGGAGGCAGCGGTGTCGTTTGCATTGCCGGCGTGTTCTCTTGCATTTGTTGCGGTGTTTTATTATTTTTCGATTTAAACGACGGTACATACGGATCCTTAGTGTTCTTCGAGATTCTTTCTGGAACGTTTCTCAACTCATACACGGGTCCTTCTGTGTAATTCGTCACGAACGCCGGAGTAAGGAAGTGTGTGGATTGATATTCCTTACACATAGAAGACTCGTGGCCGCGCTTGGAACAATTGCAGCAGTGCAGCTGACTTGCCGGTTTCATCGTATTACCTGGATTCCGCGGCACACCATCGATCTCTCGTGTTATCGAATGGTATCGTCGCCAGAGATCGGGACAATGCTCCTTTTTGTGCCCCACCGAGGAGCACATCGTGCAATACAAGGTGCGACAATGCTCGCAATTATGAATAAAGGATTTCTGCTTCTTACCGCAGGTCAGGCATATCTTTTGTGGGCAATGCCACATGATGTGGCCTCGTCTGCCGCACATGCGACAACACGTATTTTTTTTTAGTTCCGGACAGTATTGGTATGAATGACCGATTCGATAGCAATAACTACATTCGACGCTATACCAATATCTGCGGGGTCGCCTCGCCGGTATGAGCCCTATCATGTCATCCGCCAAGACCACCCATCTTCTTGGATCTTTCGGCATGGCGCGCTGAATCTCTTCGATATTAAAGTTTTCTTGGCCGCGCGGGTCATTGTAGAACTTCTTCAGCGATTTTGGTAACGGTGCAAAAAAATAATCGTCCCAGAATGAAGAATTTCGTTTCTCTTGAACGCTGCTCTGTGCTAATGGTATAACGTTCAGCTGATTGTTTTGCTGAATAATGCATTGTTGCTTTCGCGCGGAACTGTTGTTCTTTGTTCCCCTACTTCCATCGCCTTCTTCACCTCCTCCATTATTTTTGCTTTCACTTGGTCTCTTTTGGCTCATCACTAAATTATTGTTGGTACCACACGATACCTCCAATAATGTGTTCTCCAATGTTCGCATCGCATATCTAATGTCATACACAAGCGTCATACGTGTATTCTTTGTTTCGTCAGTCTCACCAGTCTGTAGAACGTTACAAACGTTTTGCTGCGTCTCTTGCGTTTGCTCCCCGATTCCTATTTCTTGTTCCTGCGATGTCTGACACAGTTCCAGAGACGCGCAAAGATCATCCGGGTTATTCGTTTTCGACTTGTCCTGTGATAGACTCTTTTTCGAACTCGTACCTTCGACTGACGTCTCTATCCTGTCTTGCACCGCACTCTTATACAATTCTTTGATTTCGTTAATGCTCCAAGCACCCCTCCTAAGCGTCCTATACTTTTGAAGATTTTCGTAAAATTCGTCCTCGTCAATAGTACTTTCGGCAATTATGTCTTGATGATCAAGCGACACTTCTATTATATCCTCTTCTGAACTAGATGAGGCTGTCAAGTCCACGATTCTCAAGTTATCTTTGGATGCATTCTTACCACGCAATCTTCCCTCGAGCAAATCATCCTCGTCTATTGAACTTTCAGTACCTTCATCGTCGGAGTCTTGCAGGTTGATGAGAAGTGGCATCGGCTTCGGTGATACTGGCACCTCCAAGATAGACTCAGAGTCGGACTCCTCCGAAGTTCCTTCTTGTGCATTTCTTGACTGAATTTCTGGTTTCATTTTTTTTTGTACGATGCTGTATTTAGTGTCTATTTCTGACTCGTCTACTGAAACAAAACTTTCTTTATATGACCTTTTCCGGTGCTTAATCTTTGGCTGTTTGGCAGATTTGTGCTTCTTAGGAGAAATTTCCTCATTTTTCCGTACTTCTGTAAATGAAAAGTTAGTTAAAATTCTGTTGTGAGTATTTACTATGTTTATGTATTATAGAATCACATGTAACAAACCTGCAATATTATTTGTTTCTTGCTCAGCTAAATTTCTTTTATTAGTCCGGATAATTTTTTCAGCAGCTGGTTCCTCTTGTCCTATAAAAATTTAGTACCAATAAACATCAATAAGCATTAACATCAATTAACATTAAAATAGTAATTTACTATCTTGAATGATGATTCTATATAGAAATGATTGTATATCACAGATTATTATAAGGCTGAAAATTCAAATGATGAAGAAAACAACAATGACTTGGCGAACCGATTATATGCCGAAATTTATTATCCATTGAATAACGAAATCGAATTAGGTGCCAATGTTTCCTCAAATGCTGTACCATTATCCAGTTGCATTAAAAAGAAATTAATAAATGGACATCATAGAATCATTTCTAAAATAGAATCTTTAGTCAATACATTGACTACCATATCATCCACATCTGGACATTGTGAGCCTATCATTTGTTTACAAGTAAACATTTCATCTATATAATCAGTAGTGACTTTACTAAGTATGTATAAAGATATAAAATACAAACAAGAAAGTATATATATTATCAATACAGGATATTGAGATGTCTAACCTGATGAGATTTGCAATATAGTAGTTAACTTACGAATACCTGAGAATCTATTGCACTTTATATTTATAATATATTAAAACATTCTCAAGCTTCTATATGAAACTTTTCATTTTGTGATGTTATATTATATAAATATTTTGATTGCAATATTTCATATATCTTATATTTCATCCTATACTATTATATTATAGTTGTATTCACTTTGGGTGTTTACGGACTATCATTCTATCTTCTTTCCGCATGTAACGAATGATAAAAATAAAATGATGTTTACAACAAGTATGCATCCAAAGCAAACATGGCCTATATATTTTACTTTATAATAATTTTATATCATACTATGTTTAATATAGTTATTATATTTTACTGTATCATAATTTACTTACCTCTGGTAACTTTAGGCTCTGGAATCACCTTATCATTGAAGTTATATTTTATACCTTCTTGTCCATTTATTGATTCCTTTATAATGCAACTGAATAATGGTACAGCATTTGAGGAAACATTGGCACCTAATTCGATTTCGTTATTCGATGGATAATAAATTTCGGCATATAATCGGTTCGCCAAGTCGTTGTTGTTTTCCTCGTCGTCCGAATTTTCAGCCTTATAATAATCTGTAATATGCAATAATTTCTATTTAAGAATATAAGGAAAAACATAATATATGTCAACAAATAATAATTGAGACGTCTAAGATGTATTTCTAAAGTTTATGTTGAGATAACATAAGTTGCTAACCTCTGAACGAATTTTCACTAAAAGCGTTTTCAGACATCTTTCTTACAAGTATTTCTTGATACTTCTTGATTAATATAAAAAATACTCTGAGAATATTTCTGCGAATGTGTACAATTCGTAAAGCTTCTATAAGATTTGTCTATACAAAACAAACAAGATTTGTAACAACGAGAAAGCACGTGTATCACATCTCACAGATGAATTATAACATACACTAGCAATCTCTAGAGATGCGTTCGGGAAGGACGCTACTAATGGAATGTGAACACTGTGTTGATGTCTAAAGCCCATTCTACAATTGCGTAAGCGTAGTCGTGAACGTAAGAGTCACCAATCCGAATGTTTTATTCACTGATTGCTTTACTCTGATTGGTTGTCGTAATCACTTACAACCACTTACAACCATGTTCACGCATTGTAGAATGGGCTTACATACCATGGTGTAAAGTCAGCGGCATACGATACTTGTTTCGTGCTAGATTAGTTGCTGGATGGAAATACTCTGTTCTGATTGATGCATTTCCACCCATCTTCAGAAATGCACGAATTAGAACAGAATATTTCCATCCACAAGCAAATCAGCACGAAACAAGCATCGTATGCTGCTGGCTTGAGGTTGAATTCCCATTGAGCGCGTCACGCGTCGAGTCGTCTGCTACGTGACGAGTTAACCAATCAAATCGTTCCATTGGAACAAGTGCGTCGTGCGTCGCGCACGCATCATCCCAATTACAGGATTTGATTGGTTAACTCGTGACACAGGCAGACGACGCAACGCGTGACGCGCTCAGTGGGAATTCAGCCTAAAGATCTACAAGAGTATAGTAGAGACATCTCGCGGAGAACCCGAAATTAACGTTTGTATTTTACCAAATGTTGAGCAAATTACAGAGAAAATCGTAATATGATTATGATATTCTTAATCAGGAAAATAGTCCCAAGAGTGCAACAGAGCGTTTTTTGGGAAAAAATGTCGAAAAAAATGGCCTAAATTATTGTGAGTGAACGTTAGGTTGAGGTGCAGTACGAGTCTATATTTTAATTAATTAAAAAATTTTAAGAACCTAACGTCAAAATCGGGCTATGTAGTACCTTTAGTACTAACGCAAGAAAGATAAAAAAAATTCTTCGGTGAGTGAATATAATATATATGAGATAAACTTTGGTGAGTGCAAATATTACGGTAAGTGTAGTACACAGACTTCTATACTTTACTAGACTGCTAACTTGTTATGTATAAAGAGGCCAAGTTGTTATGTACAAATGGAGTATGTACACGCACCGGCGTTAATGCCGTCCGAATATCCGTGTGACTCGCACACGATAACGCGTCACTCATACACTGCTGCGTGTAGGTGAGCCAGGAGCAGCACGGAGTGGCGGAGGGAGCTAGCGGTATACGATCGTCGGACGCTTGGAGAGAGAATAGTGGTGGGAGTCGCGGCGATCTTCCATTCTCTATCGCAAACGTAAGAACGAGAGAAATAGCATTATAAGACGTCTGGACAGAAATGCCGTCCTAAAATACGTGTGACACACACTAAGAAAACGCTTGACTCACACTGTCTCGTCTATACGTGAGCAATACGCGGTGTCCCGACGACTGTTTCGCTCGCTCGAACGTTCATGCATTTTTCATTGTTAGCAAGGAAATTACTGTAATGTAAAAATCTTGGGGAAAGGTTTTTAGGAGGCTTTGACAAATGCTTCTTAATAGCTACTCTTGAAAAAAAAATAAATATTAGATTTATTTTAATATAGAATTCTGAACCAACATAGAATATGTTGCAACAATATAACGTTTGTGTAGGTTGTCGATCGAAGAAGAGTATTTTTAATTTTATTGTTGCATAAACACGCGAGATATAATTATTGCAAAAATTCGCAAGTAAGATCTCAATTGAGATTTGTATCTGATGGAAATAATTTATTGAAAATATAATTAACTTTTGCTGAAATGCTTTTGAAAAGCATTCACAATTTTGACCCAATTTCATTAAAATTTCATTATAGTTTCATTAATATTTTAATAATATTTCATTAAAAATGTAGAAAAATGCGGTGAAAAATCATTATTAATTAAAATAGATTGAGAAAATAACGTATAATGGAGAAAATAATGTATAATGAAATATTATTTTGTCTAAATAATAAAAAAAAACTATAATTTCATATTTTATGTCGTTTCATTTATTCGTAAGAATCGAGTGGATTCTCGATCCCGTGTCACACGGCACCCATCTTTAAATGACTATGCGCTGTTCAGTACCTAACCTCAACGATCGTACGGGAACTGGTGATGGCAATGCGCTGTAACGATATCGTGGTGGATTGTATTTACAATATACTCTTGTAACGTTTAAATTGTAATGACATATGTCATTACATTTTTAAACGTTATAAAAGTATATTGTGTGGCGTCTCAGAGAGCGAGACTCCACGCAAGATGCATCGCTCCTATTTAAAGGGACGTTTTCGGAGCGCACCTTACGCACCGTCCTTCCAGAAACCGCGAGGCTCGCGACGCGTTTCTGAGAAACGCGGCGGGGCAGCGATAAGCGCGAGCCCGCGATGAATTCGCGGAAGCGCGGGACCTGTACCGAATTCGGAGAATCGCGAGCCTCGCGATTTCCGAAGAGGGGCAACGGTAAACGCAAGCCCGCGACGAATTCGCGGAAGCGCGGAACCTGCATCGAATTCGGAGAATCGCGAGCCTCGCGATTTCCGAAGAGGGGCAACGGTAAACGCAAGCCCGCGACGAATTCGCGGAAGCGCGGAACCTGCATCGAATTCGGAGAATCGCGAGCCTCGCGATTTCCGAAGAGGGGCAACGGTAAACGCAAGCCCGCGACGAATTCGCGGAAGCGCGGAACCTGCATCGAATTCGGAGAATCGCGAGCCTCGCGATTTCCGAAGAGGGGCAACGGTAAACGCAAGCCCGCGACGAATTCGCGGAAGCGCGGAACCTGCATCGAATTCGGAGAATCGCGAGCCTCGCGATTTCCGAAGAGGGGCAACGGTAAACGCAAGCCCGCGACGAATTCGCGGAAGCGCGGAACCTGCATCGAATTCGGAGAATCGCGAGCCTCGCGATTTCCGAAGAGGGGCAACGGTAAACGCAAGCCCGCGACGAATTCGCGGAAGCGCGGAACCTGCATCGAATTCGGAGAATCGCGAGCCTCGCGATTTCCGAAGAGGGGCAACGGTAAACGCAAGCCCGCGACGAATTCGCGGAAGCGCGGAACCTGCATCGAATTCGGAGAATCGCGAGCCTCGCGATTTTCGAAGAAATTTAAAGCTCACCGATAGTAAACACCATTAAAGAACCAGAGTATAAATAGCGGACGAAATCGCAAGAAGAGCAGACTCCGTTCTCGACCTCGACCGAGGAACGATCTAGAGAGATCAAACAATACAGAGCAATAAGGCAACTGGGAGCCAACTCTCCTCCAAGGAGAGCACTACCGTGCCGTACGAGTCCTGGGTAGGCATCCTGAAGCCCTACAAGGAGAGACCCTCATACACGGCGAGGATCTCCGAATACAACCTGGGACGTGAAAGCCGACCGCTCTCACCCCGGTATTCGTCTCCACTCGAAAAGGTGTCGTCACCGGCCCAGGCTCACCGGGCAACGCAGACGTCGCCAAGGAAGCCGGTACTCATACCGGGCGTCGCCAGGATCCCGACGACACCCAAGAACCCGGATCCACGCATTAGCACCGTCAGACACTCTGTGTCACCACGCAAGCTCGCACGGCCAGAAAGGTTCCGAGCTCACGGCGGCTCGCCGAAAAAGCCAGCACTACCTGGGACCGTCCGGAAGGTCTACTTCCACGGATCCGGCCCTGGAAGGGAACCACGACGCGAAAATAACAATAATGCATACAGACACGACACACACACACACCTTTTGTACTCACAATAAAAATGTTCTTATCTTTCTAACAGAGTACAATTCTTGTGTGTACCTTCCTACTGCGAGCGCGATTATACTATAAGGCTAAGATCTTGTGAACGCGAAGCTAACGCAA
>NW_022639537.1:29206-56236 GCF_010583005.1 Odontomachus brunneus
ACCCGGATCCACGCATTAGCACCGTCAGACACTCTGTGTCACCACGCAAGCTCGCACGGCCAGAAAGGTTCCGAGCTCACGGCGGCTCGCCGAAAAAGCCAGCACTACCTGGGACCGTCCGGAAGGTCTACTTCCACGGATCCGGCCCTGGAAGGGAACCACGACGCGAAAATAACAATAATGCATACAGACACGACACACACACACACCTTTTGTACTCACAATAAAAATGTTCTTATCTTTCTAACAGAGTACAATTCTTGTGTGTACCTTCCTACTGCGAGCGCGATTATACTATAAAGCTAAGATCTTGTGAACGCGAAGCTAACGCAATCACAATTGTAAATACAATCCACCACGATATCGTTACAGCGCATTGCCATCACCAGTTCCCGTATGATCGTTGAGGTTAGGTATTGAATATCGCATAGTCATCCCAATAAACAAACATAAAATTTCTGTTGAGATAACAATAGAATCCCCAATTCAATTCTCAATTGAATTCTCAATTGAATTCTCAAATGCCGTTCATTTATTTGTAAAAATCGCATGGATTCTCGATCCTGTGTCACATGGCATCCATCTTTAAATGACTATGCGCTTTTCAGTACCTAACCTCAACGGTACCCTAACCTAGACCGCGTTCCGTTTCACGCATATGCGCGCATTTATCTATAGTTCGTGTCACGTATATTGTAGGCAATGCGCGCATAATGCGTGAAACAGAACGCAACCCTAATGAACAGAATCTCTGAAATCGACGCATTAGCCATCTTTAAGATATCATTAAGATATCATCAAGGGTGGCCGCGATGGATTTCGTGTAAGACGCGTAGCATAGACCTTACGGTGGGTCGGATGGTCACAGGTATCAACTATAAGTTCGCACGTATAGAAACAATGTAATGAATAACGACTTACCCGCGGTCGTCCACTGCGCAGTTGCTCTCTATATCCATGGACGCTCTCGTGGCCTATGTGGATCGTCACCTTCTGGATCTCTAGATGAAAGTAACAAAATGGCTAAGATGAATTGTTCAGCAAATTAAAGGATTATGCTCTAGAATAAGACGCTCGCAAAATGTTTAGAAATGTTCAAGGATAATCTAAAGTTAATTGCTTAAGAGTTAGGGAAAACTACGATTTAGAATTAGTGATTTAGAGAAAAGGGATTTAGAGGTAAGGATTATTTCTGGGCTTCCCAATAAACACAAAGTAACAGTAACATAACATCAATGTTACAATTTCCTACTCAACAATGACCCGACTCTCACTAACTGCCTTACCGGTCACTACTCTACTACTGAGCTCTTGTGATCCTGTTTTTAGAAGGGAGGCCTGAACGATACTGATGCCTTCCTTTTCGTACCTGGAGTGTCGTAGCTGCTTTTATACATAGATCGGTATTCAAAGAATACGTTCGGGCACGCTACTAACGCTACCGTGTTCTTCTATCTTTAATGCTTCTTAAGCCCGTATTAGACTACCTACTGCACCGGCCGACCCGACTGCCGACTACGACTGCCGACTACGACTGCCGACTCTCAATGGACCAATCACAGTGAGGCACTGACTCGGCACCTCACTATGATTGGTCCATTGAGAGTCGGCAGTCGTAGTCGGCAGTCGGGTTGGCCGGTGCAGTCGGTAGTCTAATACGGGCTTTAGATATACAACAAGGATAGAATGATACAGTAGCGCTGAGTAGCGCTGACAGCGAGCTCCCCGAACGCACCTATAGTCAGATCTTATATCTAAGACCATCTTAAGTTCATCTTCAGATACTGTACGGATCATTTCATTGGCTACGGAGTATCTGGAGATAAAAGGCGAGTTTTTTAATTCATCGATAGATTCATCGCATATGCGAAAATACAGCGTTTCACTGCATTTGTATATCATGCGATGGATTCATCGATGAATTAAAAAATTCGCCCAAACTTAGGACGGCCTTAAATATAAGATCCAACTATAAATACCGGTTATAGACGATAGACACAAACACCTCTACCAACATGCCGCGACGATGTATCCTTTTACCTCTTATAGCTTCTGCACACAGGACGCGGTAATGCTTGCTGCGCGGCGGAAGTTCGCGCGACAGCCAATCAATATGCTGCTTTCCGTAATAATCTTCTAGCTATTACGGAAAAACAACATATTGATTGGCTGTCGCGCGGCAAGCATTACCGCGTCCTGTGTGCTGGAGTAAGAGGAAATTCTTAAGCCCGTATCAAACTATAGATTAAGATTAAGATTGAATTGAAATTTAGCCAATCAGAGCAAAATTCACTAAGGTCAAGTTTTGTGAACTTTGCTCTGATTGGCTAATTTTCAATTCAATCTCAATCTTAATCCGTTGTCTGATACGGGCTTTAGCGAAACGGAACGTGCGCACCAATCACAATTACTTTAGTCTTTTCGTGAATAAAATGGAGTAACTGTGATTGGTGTGCGCATTCCGTTCCGCTAAGAATTTCTGCCTAATGGCACACCGGCTTTATGTAGGATTCACACCGCGTCCGATGTCCGACGTATGATGTCTGATATTCAATAGGAGAACAGCTTTTCAATGGAAAATTGGATTCTCTATTAGAAAGCTGTTCTCCTATTGGATATCAGACGTCGTATATCGGACATTGGACGCGGTGTGAATCCTGCATTAGACTTTACAGCCAATGACGTATATACATAGATCAAGCATTCTGTACACAAATACATGAATATACCGATATTCATAGTCGAATCTTATTTCAAGACCGTTTGAAGTAATGTCTTAAAATGCGAATACGGCTCTGTGATTGGTTCATGACATCTTAAGACTTAAGTTAAATCTTAATATTTAAGATGATCTTAAATATAAGATCGGACTATGAATACCGGCCAAAGTGAAGCCGGAAGTTGGCAGTTTAAAATAGAGTGAGAAAGTTGATTTGCCCCTAGTGCTTTCTCACTTTATATTATTGACTGTCAAAAAGTAGGGCCTGTTTAATACTGCAAATACTTTAAAACAATGTAATTGATCTATTCGTAGTTCTTATGAAGCACTTATAACACTACATGAAACTGTTTACAGCACTAAACTTTCAAGAACTGCATTCCGTCATAGCAATCTAACCTAACCTTTTTCATTTGACAGTGGAATGAGAACAGAATAAGAGAAATTGCTATGATTATTTATACACAGCATAAAATATTATAAATATCAATTTTATATCGAGATAAGTGAAATATACGGTTTTATTTTTTAATTCTGCAGTGCGCGCGCGCCGTTATATATAGCACTTAACAGCTTGACAGCGGCCATATTCTTTTTATACGATAGAATAAGAAAACACTAGGGACAAATCAACTTTCTCACTTTGTTTTAAACTGCCAACTTCCGGCTTCATTCGCTGCTACAACAGAAGTATAGGAATGCTTGGTTTATGTATATACGTCGTTGTTCACAGCCCTTTGTCTATAATCGCCTTTTTCATTCCGTCCATGTATTCTTATGTCCATGGTTAACACACAATCTACCTTCTGAATATTGAACATAAATAGAATGATATTCGTGTCGCGACGTAATCATTAAGAAAAACATAGCCGAAAATCTGTTTTTTTAGCTGAATTAGCGTTGCACTCTGTCACACTTTCTGCACTTAAAATAAAATAAAATGAAATTTACTTTACTGGTAGAATAAAAGCGAAAGAGATGCTAAATAATATAGAAACTTTAATCAAAACATAAGAACTTAAGATCTACAAGCCTTGCAAAGAAAATAATAAATACGCATCATCTAACTGAAGAATTTCTCCTAATAAAGTAATAAGGTAATAATAAATTTTGAAACATTCGAGACCTTTCTAAATCACAGACATCAATAGACTCAATCTTAATTATAAGCAAAATAGTAGATAGATGAATAGGGATTGTTCATAACTTTGCTAACATGTCGAAACGTGCGCCGTGTGAACCACGTTTGTCATTCGCGATCGTTCAGCGACGTCGGCTGCTTCGGGAAGGTTCGGCGACGCCGGACCAATCGGGCGGCTCCGTGGGCGCACGGTCGTTGCAGTTGATAAATGGAGGATTCGTGATTGTCAAGGTAGTTTTGTTTACGCGGAAATTTTCACTCGGTATCAACTTCTCGCGCGTCCCGTCTGTGCTGAAGAGGTAGATGAAGGTGCGTAATGCCGCGGCGCGCGCGCGCCAACAGACACGACGGCCGACGGTCGTGTCCGTCGGCGAGAAATTGGCCGAACGCGCCGACCTGTCGTCGCGACGGCGTTACGAACCTTTTCGGGTAGAGATGAGCGATTGGTGCTTAAAAGATCGTTCCACTGCTCGGCGAAATTCGCCGTCGATTTAACCTATCGCGTCCGATCCGGAAATCGCGTCCCGCACCGAATGCGGCGAGCCTCCGTCGCGCGCGGTCATGCGAGCGTCGGAAACTCCGCTTGACCCTCATAGGTTATGGCTCCGTACCGTCACTGGTGTGGACGACATAGCCCAAGTCGCGATATCTTTACGCAGCCGCGACTCACCGGAGTTATTCTCTCGCGCTCTTGACGCGACACAATCGGCACCTGCCGCCGCACGGCTCGCCGTTGTTTTACAGTCGCTTTTTTCATTGTCAGTTAGCGCGGCACAAAGTTGACTGCCACTTTGACAGCTGACTTGTTATTGTCGCGTGTGTCAGAGTGCGCGCCGTGCCGGCCGATGCTCTTGTTGACACAACAATAGATGGTCGGCGCGTGACACTCGGATGTTCGAAAACGTGATTGTCGCTTTAATCGAGATACTCTGCCGCAGGATCTAAGATGTCCCGCAATCACAAGGACAAATATGAAAACTCCAACCCACGTCGCACGCACTCGTTTATGTCCACGGAAGATGCGAACTCGGGGAAAAAATCTTATTGGCCGGAGTTGGAGATAACAGGCAGTATAAGAAACTTAAGCCCCAATCTGTGGCAGTTGACCCACCTGACTGCATTGTATCTCAATGACAACAGCCTGCAAAGGATACCATCAGAGATCGGTCGTCTTGTCAACCTGCGTGCTTTAGATCTCAGCAGCAACAAGCTGCGCAGTCTGCCTGCTGAACTGGGGGACCTCATCTACCTCAGGTATGTGAATTAAATGAAATTACACAGTATATCTTGTCTGATTACTTCATGTAAAATCTTTCCTCCATTGTTTCAGGGAGTTGTTATTGAACCAAAATTATCTTCGCGTGTTACCGTATGAACTAGGAAAGTTGTTCCAGTTACAAGTGCTCGGACTACAAGGAAATCCACTCAGCAAAGAAGTGATGGCGTTGTATGGAGAGCCTGCAGGGACAAACAAGCTGCTGACGTATATGTTGGACAACTTACAAGGTAAGTGAAAAAAACTTTATTCACTGAGAGATTGAGTGGTGATATTCTCAAATGTCTCACATTCTCTTTCTCTCTCTCTCATCACTACAATTTGTTTGCACTCTTTTTAATTTTATGTGCAAGTTTGCAAATTGTCTTATTATTTTTAAGTGTTTAGATTAACAATGGAAAATATATAAATTGGAACTTTGGAAACGAAATTTGTTATTTATAACTTTATTTATTGAAATATTGAGATTGGAGGTACTCTTAAATATTTCTTTTCTCTCTAATTTATTTGTGTTCTTTCTAGTTCTACGTAAAAGTCTACAAATTGTCATTTATTTGGTATTTTAAGCTTATGCAATATTGTCTGATATTTCACTTATTTTTCATGTTTGGACCGTCTTCCTTGTATTTGGTTCCGACTATAGGTAAAAGAAGGGGTTCTGGTAATGAAGAATCAGAGTGGCTTATCCTTTAGCGTAGGATAACTCTATAGAATATCAATGACAAATATTCTTCTCCTATCATTGCCCTGACCCATCCCCAATATTCCTCCTCCTTACCACCCTCCACTTCCAATCAGAACCCTTTATAAAAGAAGACACCTCATAGGAAAGCGGCAGTTTCAGGTCGCTCTGCTCTTGGAAGAAATGAACTAAAATGTTCACGAAACGTCAGAACAAAATACAAGGGAGACCCGGAAAACAAGCAAAATATTGTCCACTTATTATTTATAAGCGTTTATGTTGACGATAAAATATATTTAAGTGATCGAGTTGAAATAAAAATTTTGGAAACAAAATTCTTCATTCATAACTTCTTGATAATTTGCAAACTTGAGCTGCAAGATAGCTAAGATAGTTAATCTACAATTGATTAAATAGAAAAGCACAATTGTTTCAATACAAAGTAAAATTACATAGCGTATCAGAAATCAATATTGAATAGTGCTTTCTATTTATATTTGCAGTCGTTTTTTTATTTCCGTTGAAATCGCGTATGGTCGTCGGTAAAAAGACGGACTATTTTATCCACGGACATTTCACGCATTTTCTTTCGGTCCGTCATAATAGGTGGCGCCGTGTGCTCCGTTTAGAGACAGCTGAATAAATGTCAGTTGTTTAGTAACAACAGATCATGCATAGATAACATCGCAATTCCCTACACTTTGATCCATCACAAGTTCATTGTTAAAGAGCACGTTGTAGCATTTTCCCTGGATATCCGGGAGACGTATGACAGCGTGTTATATGATCAGAAAGTTGCAGTTATTAAAACTGCCCCCCTCTTCCCGACTAATATCTTGAATTTTATTTATAATTTAGTCCATCATAGAATCTCATCTATATCAAATTTGATATAATTGATAAAATTAGACGTGTTTATAAAAGCCTTCCTCAAGGCTGTATTTTAAGCCTTTTGCTTTACGTGATGTATGTATTAAATCTTGAAAAAGAAGCCCCGAGTTTAATTAATTTTCAAGTCTAGCAGTGCGGATAAATATCTATCTACTGTGACTAACTTTGCTCGAAAAAAAATTACGCATAATGCGTATAAGAAGCCCCGTACACTGAGAGAAAAAAATATTTAAAAAATAATAAATATTTATTTGATGTGGGTACTAGTAACATATTTAAATCTTCATTCTTTTGTTTAAACAAAATAAATAATTGTTTTTCTGAAAAATGGCGGTTTTGGAGTTGCATTCCAAAACATCCTCTTTGAGTAAAATTTTATCGAAAATATATAGTTTACGTTGCATATAATGTGTTTTCAATAAAATTTTCCTCAAGAAGAGGATGTTTTGAAGTGCTTAAGAAAATATATATTTTCTTATTTAGAATAAATATTTTCTCTAGACACAAAGACATGTATATTAGTACAAATAAAGATGTTATTAGTACTCATCAAATAAATATTTGATTTTTTAAAATATTTTTTCTTTCAGTGTGCGGACCCAGAAGCAAAATAGTTATGTCTAAATGAAAGTATAATTATGCATCAAGTCAGCTTAATCGCGCTTCCGCGAGTGTTAATCTACCTCGACTCCGGCACAGTCGGATGGGTGTGTCCAGGGGTGAGTGGGTGGATGGTCGGTCCCGGGTTTACGTTCCGTGGAAAACGAACGCCCGGGAGAACTACTCGCCGCGGTTACGAACGGCGGGGAGGCTCAGAGGGCGAGAGTGCGAGAGGAGGGAGGGAGAGGACCCCCGCACGGAGGGCGTTTCTATCCATTGTGTTGTGCGATTTTTGCCGGTTACCCGATCGCCTGAAAGGTCTCGGCTCTGTACCATTCCGTTTATCCATTGTTCTCCGACTTTTACTATTCGATATACCGCAACGCCGCACCACCCGTTGCCAGTCATTTCCCGCTACGCCTCCCCCTCCCCGCGGCTCCCTACGCCGCCGCCGCCGTTTCTCCTCCGCATCAGGATGTTCCTGCTCGTCATTCTTTTCCCCGCGCCCCTCGTCTTCAGCGCGTTTCCTCTTCCTCTTCTTCTTCTTCTCCTCCTCGTTTCACACGGGGTCGTTCTCTTATCTGCAATCGCGCGGAAAGCATATCTGTATTTTGTAGCGGAGTACCGCCGTCGAATGCGTCTTGTACACGTCTTCGTCGGGATATTCTTGTTCCAAGTGTTCCTACGAGACAAGAAAGAGAAAGAGAAAACGCGTACCTGTAAAGAGAGAAATAAACGTGAGTCAGAGGGTTCATTTTTATAGGGAGAAGCCTGAGGAAAGACTAAATATCGTACATATGCGTCGAGGCAGATCAGATGAATAAGCAGAATCGAATTTGCTCGGGCGAAAATTGCGGTCTCTTCCCTTTCGTTGACGCTTAACGGGAGTACCCTTCTCGTGCAGGGTTGCGTGTGTAGGGACCACGTTAGCCGCGATACACGTACTGCACACGTCGCATAGTTCGCGGATTGTTGCAGAGAAACTTTCACAGAGTCGTCGCGACTAAGCTCACGAATGCGCGAGAGTGCACGTAATGATTTGTATAGACGCATTTGGCAGCTTGTTGTGGGAGCCGAGGTCCCGGAAACAAATTTATGCGCATTGTATCGAGAGGTCTCGTCACATCGTCGCGACTTCCCAGAAGGTAACGTGACTATGATTGCGCCATAATTGGCCTAAGTGTGCCCATTGTGCTCGTGTCACTCGCGTGTCGCCTACAGGTGTCTCCTCCACTTTGTTGTGTCTCGCGATTTACGTTCGTTGGCTTGCGAAACGTCACGGGCTGGTTTTATTGCATCGAAGTGTATGTGTTCCCGTGCCTCATCCTTCGTTATTCGCTCTTCACTTATAAATATTCCGCGATTTTTATCCTAAAGTTCTTTATCGTAAAATAGCTTCAAGTCCTGAATTCGTCATATTAATAACTATTCTGCATTTTGGGATTTATACTATAAAAACGGATTAAATTAAGCTCCACAAACACACACATATAGAAAAGATTATATATTATTAAATGTCCCTTGCATAAATTCTTTTAAGGTAAATTATATATAACTGAAGTCATTAATAAATTTAATTAATTTTGACTAGGTCCTTAATTATTAACGTTATTCTTTAATTGTTCGGAGAAGATATCTATACATGAGTAATTTAACATTCCAACTTCTTTTTCCGCGCGCGCATTGAGAGAACAGAATGGTTGATCTAATTAAAATTATAGCTCTTTTTGGCCAATATTTTATGATTGTTTTAACACAGAAATGGTAGTAGTAACATATATATGAAGTTATTATCACCAATATTATAACGAAATTTAATGAAGAGAGAAATGGCTTTCTAGATCATAATTTATAATAGTTATTTTTTCATATAATTATAGTTACAAATTCCGACATTTTTTTGTTTTCTCAGTGTGCATCTCTTTTCTTATTTTCTCTTTTATTCATATAATTTCCCGACCACGTGTATTTCCACTGTGCAAATGTGCAAGTTACACTGTAGCAAAAAATATCTAAGAAATAGGAAATAGTTATTTGATGATTAATTCGACTAATATAACATATATATTGTACTTATATCAACATAAAGTATTCATTAAGTAAGAAAATGTATATTTTTCTAAAATTTTAGCTTTTCATGAAAGCAATTGTTTATTCTGTTTAAATGAAAGAATTTAGATTTACGTAAATATATTATTAATAAATATATTAGTGCACTGAATAAATATTTTTTGTTTCTTAGATATTTTTTCTCAGTAGTATGTTTGACAATGTCCGCGTGAGCACGACGCTACCGTTTCTCGGGCTGGAAGGAAACCGGGTCTCGCGCCAGCGGGCCGAGTGAAAGGGGTCCGCGGGCCCGAAAAAGAAAATTGTTACTCGCGCGATTCACTCGACCGGTCCGTCGAGCCATCTCACCCGTGTAATTACACGGGGACCCACTACGGGGCCCCCGTGTAATTGAGGACGAAACCGAGGGGAGAAAGTGAACCGCAGCCGCTTCGCGTACACATCGCGGCATGATTCATTCGTTATTCGGCGCATACGGTGTGTACACACACGCGTGGAGAGGGGCCCGAGACGGAGTCATAACTAGGGCATGACGAAGATGGCACCTGCCACGATTGTAGAAAACTCGTGGCGCCAGTTTCATCGCGGTGCGATAATTCTTCGGTCACTCGACCGCAAGAAGAGCAAATAAATTCACTTGGCGTTTAAATCTTGTTATTTTTTATCCGCCATGTCCGTCTTGAGGACGAGTTGCGAATTTACGTCTTACTTATTCATTAACCCTTTATCTATGATATTTCATTTTATTCACAGGAATTTTGAAAGTGAAAGTGATATACTTGATATTTGGCCACGGTAAATGAATCGAGTTTGCCTCACGATACCTCTAGTTTTATTTAACTATCACGCGCTTACAATTACAATCCGACTTTTGGCTCGCTCGTCGAAACGCGGTTTTGAATTTCGCCTTTCGTCACGGACTCGAAACTATTCTGATTACGACTCCGGAGGTGAACGCGGGCCCTGAATTGTGATTACACGCGCCACGCCAATTCGTGCCACTCGGGTGTCCTCATTAACGCGTGCTCGTCCGTCCTTTCCACGCAGAGAGATGTGGCACGAGCAACGTGTCGAATGGCGTTTTGTTCCTTGAAAAACATGGCTTTTTTCGGTAGAAGAGGCTCGACGTCGCCTTGATAAATAAGGGCGAGTTTTTGTAGCATTGATAAATGAGATCTCTCGTGAAATTAAATACACATCACGAAGCTTGTACTTAAAAAAGATCAAAGAAAGTTGTCTTTTGATACACCCGGAGTTGTTAAGAATTGTCTCTATGAAAGTTTGCTTGTAGACAGCGTCTCTCTTTTTCTCTTTCTTTCTCTCGCTCTCCCTCGCATTTTTATTATATTTGTATTTTTACGTATAAAGTCGGAACATAACTTATCCCCTTATTTCGACTTCTTATGTCATTCGTAATTTATTATGAAAAACTGCGAAAGTAGATAATCAAATCCAAGTTCCCTGTAAGGAAAAACTAATTCAATACTCGAAGCGTATTGAATCAGTTCTTACTACGAGAACATGCATGATTGTGCGGAGAGTGAGCTTAAATTTTAGATCACGCTGTAGCATTTCATTCTACTATCGTCGTGCTATTTTAATACAAGTGACAGTGAAGTACAATGGTACGTCCATAAGGTAAGCGCACAACATTGTTTCCGCTATGAAAATGAAAGCGCTCTATGTGAAAGTAATTGAAAGTATGATTGGTGGTAGGCACGTATTGTTTTAAGTCGTCGAGCTATTAATATTTTAGAGCCACGCGCAGCATTCCGGATGCGAGTCACGTGCAAACTTCCGGAAGTTTCGCATCGTCTCTACACATCAAAAGATACTATATTCTTCAAACGGTGACAGTTTTAAATAGGGAAGAATCGTCGCCACACAACTGAGTTCGCAGAGAACCATGTACTGTATTCAAGTAAATGTTACTTGTTTTAAGTATTTCATAAGTTTATATATCTGCAAATCTGAGTTTGTTATAAGCATCAAATTTATTTAAAATGCATTCAGAACTCTAAGTTTAATATTTCAATCAAGAATATTAAATTAGAACAAAAGTTCGGTTTGCTTATTGCAGAGTCGAGTCAACTTTTACTTTGACGAGCTTATCTCGTTATATAAATTATTTCGCATTTCGTAATTTATTCAGTAAAAACGAATTTGATTCAATTCTTTATCGCGCGGGAAAAGATTATATATTATTAAATATCTATCCTATTTACGAAATTTGTGAGAAGTATGAAATCTTTTCGGAATAATCCCTGTTGAAAAAAGCTGTTTTTCAAAATTTTTCTTTAAGTCGTCGCACAAATTATCGATCGGTACCGCCGTTCTACGCCATTATACTTGTCCTTCAACTAGAGCAGAACTATTTCAGTTCCCCGCAGTTTACTTGCGTTTTACTACTGACTAATAATTGTCGTTTTTGTTACATAACTCCTTATACGTCGCAGCGGCACGTTATCGACCGATCGATCACGTTACATTTTAATGAACGAGTGCCGCTATTTTCGGATTGGCCGGCACACCACTTAACCCGCCACGGTCTTCTTCGCGACTCGTCGAACGATTCGGACGTGGGAAAAGCGGGGAGTGTTTCCGCCGGGAAAACGCTCGTTTTTCCTTCGTTACTCCTCCTCGAAAGTTTCGCGCTTTTTATCGGCGCCGCCGCCGCGCTGTCGGGACTTCGAACGAAAATTACTTCGTTCGTTAAGTTGAAAGGTTCGCTCCTGGCAAAAATTGTACCCACCGCTGCACTCGGCGACGTACTAATTATGCAAGGGACTAGATCGACGTACTAATTATGCAAGGGACTAGATCGCTTCTAACGATACGCGATCTCTTATCGAGGACAAGTGATGAAAACTTGATAGCATTCGCGAAAGGGAACTTATCTACCTAGCGTATCTGTTTCATCCTAATAAGCTCACTTCCTCTATTCATCCTTTTTCTTTCTCTCTGTTCTCTGTCTCTCTTGGGGATCCTTAAATTATTAAATTGTTTTCTTGGGAATCCAAAACAAGAGTGACAAAGTTCCTCTGGAAAACTTGCCTTCTTGAGCCGGAAGGAAATTGTCTCACGTATCCCAATTTCTGTCTGTTCTATTTTATGAAAAATGAAATTAAGAAAAAGAATTATATTGAGAGAAAAAATATCTGAAAAATAAAAAATATTCGGCAGCTACTAACAACATATTTTTTTAAATCTAAATTCCTTTATTTAAAGAGAATGAACTATTGCTTTCGTGAAAAACTACACAGTAAAAAAACATTTTATATTTGTATTGAAATTCGTGTAGAAATTTTTGTGTTAAATTCTTAACATATACGTGCGTTATTTTGACTATTTTGAGTTAATATATTCGCCATTTCTATAAATGTTAAAATAATACAACTTATTTAAATGGTGACATATTTTATGTTGGTGACATATTTTACATGTAAAATGTACAGATGACTTATGTTATTTGTTGACATAATATTTGCCTTGTGTCACATAAAAATTAACATAAAAATTAGAGTGAATAAATTATGAAATGTTTTAAAATTTAACAAACATTTCTGCAGTGTCAAATCTGAATAAATATTTTCTTGTTTGAAAAATATCTTATATTAGCGTATTATTTTAAAAAGTGAACATCTAACGCACAGAAAGAAAGAAAGATTGTACTTTGCACGGGAGATCAATTTTTACGATTCATCAGTTTAAGCGATCTCGATCAAGTGAATGTTACTTAATAGTTTGAATCTTATAATTCTTGAATTCTGCCTAAAGCTCTCGCGTTTCGTAAATATCACGTTGCCGATGAAACACGAACGAGCGATCCAAATAGGGACCAGCCCTTCTACTCTCTAACGGGAATTATCTAACAGCAACTACCATACATGCGCAGCGCTTTGTATTTCCGAAATAGCCTCGTCAGCTTTCCATAAACGCAGTGCCCGAGCGGAGAGAAGAGGAGTCGAGTCGATTCCAGCTCGCCCCGGGCCGGGTAACCCGAATTCGGGTTCGGCTGCCACTCGAGGGACGAACAGAGAGAGAGAGAGAGAGAGAGAGAGAGAGAGAGGGTGGAAGGGAGTAAGCGAGAGAAAAAGATTTTTCTTTTATTTTTTTAATTCCCCGACAAACGAGCGAATTCGTACCGGCGGCACACGTCCGCGGGGAGGTTCTCTTTATGCCGGCAGTAACATCGGAACGTGCCTTCTCGATAGTGGGACACGTTTTGAACCATGTCGGACGCCCCCTCCCCCTTCCGTTCCCTCTTCTCTCTTTTCTCCTCTTCTCTCTTTCTCTCTCTTTCTCTCTCTCTCTCTGTATATGTATGTGTGTGTCTCTGTCTCTTTCTATCCCTCTTTCTCTTCTCCGTTTCCCCTTCGCGCGAGCCGGACCGACTGGTTACGTTCACGTTCTCGTTCTCGCGAGTTCCAAGTACACGGTTGGTTCACTTTCTACAAGCACCTGACCCGTGCCACCCAATGGGCCCGCCGCCGAGTACTTTCCTCGCTCGGGCTATCATTAACCGCGAGCAAACCCGCCGTTAAATCGCTCCGCGCAGGATAACCACCGGCTCGTTTCCCCTCGCGAGTTATCGCCGCGCTCAAAGCCGCCGACGTCCGTGGTTAAGGGGCATTCGGGCCCTTTTTCCACCGCGTTCGTTCTTATCTCCTCCCTCCTAGCTCGCCTCCCTGCCTGCCCTCCCTCGCTCGCACCACGACTCGCACGCCCGTCACGATTCGCGCCGCCGTTGTTTTCTGGTCATCGAGCACCCGGCGCGCCTCCTCCGAGTACCACCGATTCATCGCGGGCGAACCGCTGAATCGTCGACCTTCCTTGGTCTTCATTGAAAGTCAATCCGCGGCGGACAGGTGTATTCAGCGGTGAAATCGCGCGTCGTTTCATTCATTTGTTGCTGCTGCGCCGATTATTCGCGGCCGGCGGGAAGGACGTAAAATGTATAATTTAAATTCTTCTCATCTTCGCAAACGCCATGGGTATAAAGTATTTTGTCTTATTGTCAATTAGCAGGCAGTCATCCCGCTAGATTCGATATGATATATTTTAATAAATTTAGTAAAGAAAAATTATGTCTACTAACTAGTAAATAATAATTTTAGTAAATAAAAACTACTGAATTAGTAATTAACTACTGAAAATACTAAATCCGAAGTATTTTTCGGGACTCACGGAATATAACGGTATCAGACGGAACGAGATCAATATCGCTCCGTGAAATCGGACTTCAATTATTCAGGACTCGTGCTCATTACTAATTTTCGACCGCGGAGGTAAGATCAAAATTTCGTCTACGATTCATTTTGCATTTTACCACCGGAGGAAAAGGTCAACGATCGACCGTAATAGATGAGTCGGTGCACAGTGAGGTCAAATGAAATTTCATGTCTCAAAAGACTACAATCTTAGAGTTTGACCCGATTTCGATGGTTTCTTTTTCAATGAAAATTAATGAAATTTGGGACAACTTTGTCGATTTTTGCTTTTTGCTTCTAAATCAGACACGAAGAAATGGATTTAGAAATTTTTTTTAATAAAAAAATTCTGATAGAGAGATGTGGATACTCGAAACTTGTTACTTCAAGAACAATAATTAATAAAAAATTGATAATATAATAGTAATAATTTTTAATCTTACTTAATTCAGTACTTTTTATTTACTAAAATTACTATATACTAGTTAGTAATTTATTAATTAGTAATAGTAAAATCCAGTAATTCTTATTTACTAAATTTACTAAAATATATTATTTTGATTAATCTTATTTGTTAAGATAAATTTTAGTGATAGTACCATGCCAGGATTTGTGTGACTTCTTTCAATCCCATAATCAAAGTTTGAATATTTAACTTCGATATCAACATTTGTTATAACTAAATTGTAACCTTTTTTAAACATGTTATTTCATTTGATCTCATTGTGCGACGTTTCACCGGAGATACGCGGGAGAGGCCAGATACTCTCCATAAAGTATGCTTTCCATCGTCTAATCATTTTTCCCTCCCCTCTCCCTTTTGGCACGGAGACCGCGACATCCATTTAAAGCTTTGGCAAGCTCAGAAAGAGAAACAGAGAGAGAGAGAGAAAGAAACGCGCGCGAGCCGCGGAGGAACGTTCCTTTCGTATTTTTCTTTCCCTTCCGTTGCTGTGGCGGCATAGCATCGGGCAAAACGACGGACTGTGCCCTACTTTCGTATTGCCGGAGCTATTTCGATTGGTAGATCGGATGCGCGCAGCCCGCGAGTCCCGTTCACCTCGATAAACTCGTTTGGCGAGAGATACGCCGATGCGATTTCGTACCGCCGCGCAATTTTGGGCCGCCCGTGACGGAATATCCATTGGTACAACTAGGAACGATATCCGCGGTGAATTTACCTTTAAGGGTTCCTATAATATTCCGAGAGCGCACTCGCGCTCTCGGTTCGATTTCGTACGCGCGGGCTCTTTTCGCGGACGGATATACTTGGATATCTCTAGTGATAGTGTGAATACGGAAGATACGTAATGCATCTCGGTACGTGCAGCGCGCCGAACATTCACGAGAGAATCTTATAGTAAAAGTTGCTATAAAATTTCATAAAAGTATCTCTAAAAATGACTTATGAGCTTTCTTATTAGCTATAAGTCACTTTTAGAGACACTTTCATCGATAAAAGAGAGCTCAAGACACGAAAGTATGTTTTTAGCTAGGTTAGTACCGATATAAAGTGAGACAGCTTTGCAACCAAAGTATATGTATCCTTCTTCTCTGATGTACAATGGGTCTGTTTGATTTAACTTCAACTAGCGCCACTTTCTACACTTCCACATAGAAGAAGTGCAATACGTGCAACTGAGTCAAGTAAACTGTAGCTGATAGCTCTCTCCAGTGTGTATAGAGCTCTCCGGTACTAGAGTTCCTCAGAGTTCTTCAAGTCAGACTTAGGGCATCGTAGGGATGAAGTGAATGAGTGAGTGAGGGAGAAGCTGTAGCATGCTTCGTCATTTCAATATTAGAGCTTCTCTCTCACTTCCACTCACGTCACCCCTAAAAATGGCGGGCACGATGCAGACCAATCAGAAATCATCGTGTTTTGTTTTAACTCTGACTAGAGGAATTCTAGCGCATACGATTGATAATCAGTGCGCGGATATTAGATCTTTATCTCGATACCGGTTCTGCTGCTTTGTTTGTTTTTCTTCGCATCATTTTTACCATTACTTAGCCGTGAACTTTTATCCCGATATTGAAGATATACCTGGTCGCAAGTCATCCGGCCCCGTGTCGTTAATTTGTTTATGTTACGAATGGCTTATCAGCAATTCAAGCCGCGATCTTCGATTTCCTATAATCCGTCGCAATTCATTCCGCGATGGATATTCGGTGCGACGACTTACTCTACACTTTTTTGCAAATATATATACAAACACACACACACACACACTCCTTTCGATTTGAATTTTAACGAAGGACTCCTTGAGCCGATTTACGATCCTCGCCAGTGAATTAGTTAATGTATCAGGAGATCTATCAGTTAATGTATCAGGAGGTGAATTAGTTAATGTATCAGGAGGTTATCAATTAATGTAGAAGGTCCTGATTTCTTTCTCAACATTCCTCGAAGTTGCACAGATGCGGGATAATTTGCGAGACATTTGCACGTTGTTAGACTGGGACTCTTCGTCAGTAAAAGCGCGACGTTGCATAATCTAATTTGCGAATCGTAGATACGTAAATTTTGAAATTGCACCTGAGATTCGATGGAATTATTCATAAACACGTTAAAAATATCCTACCTGCTGCCAGACACACCGAGACCATGTATTATGTATCCGTATGCGTACATTCCCATGACGTTATGCAGATCAATATTATTTCACGATATTTGCACGTGAATACCGGCGATATTATTAAATGCAATAAATTAAATCGACAATGACTTCAGCCCCCTCATAAAATAACCTATAAAACCGTCGCGAGATTGATGGTCTCATGAAAATTTCTTCAATCGTAAACACGCGTCAACCCTCCGAATTGTTTTCCAGCGAATCTTCAGAAGCTCCTCGTTGCGGTCGGGTTTCGCGAAATGAAGGAATAAATTCCTAAAGCACCCACAGCGAGAGCGTTACCTTAACTTTACCATACACACACTCACATACACATATACAGGGGCGCTTATCGTGGGTGAAAGTGTTACGTGTGTTCGCTACGTATGTTTTGCGTTCTTCGTGAACATGTTACGTGACGTTGATGTTGAGGAACGCTCACCTCGGGGTACACCATTGTTCCGGAGGTTTGCGTACGAGTTATAACTTTATTTCGTCGACCCATAACCCCGAATCCATTCCGATCGACAGATCCTCTCCGTCTTCCTCTCTCTTTCTTTCCGTTCCACCCTGTCCGTACATACACCCGTGAATCACGCCGGCACACGCGCGCGGGCATAAGCGCACGCGATTTCCTGCCTTTCTCTGAAGCCAGCCCCGACACAAACAAGGCGAATCAAACGATAAGGCATTCACTCGGCGCACACTCGCGTGGAGACGCGCGCGCGCGCGCGAGAGAGAGAGAGAGAGAGAGAGAGAGAGAGAGAGTGAGCAGTGGGCAGCGTCTATTATAAACGAGGCTCTCTCCTTATCTCTGCGAACTAGCCGGCCCTGCTCTTTCCCACGTTTTGTTGCCGCCAGGAAAGCCCACCGTGAGCTCCTACGGCTCCGACAAGTAGGGTGCACTGCGCGAATCGAGGAGTCGGGCTGAGTCGAGGAGACAAAAAGCGTGTTCGAGGTGCCGTTCGTTTTCGGGGAGAGGAGAGAGGGTAATTCACGCCGATGATTCACGCGGGGAAATTGGCGCGCGCACGGGAGCGCACCGAACGCGGGTATCGTCGTTGACCACTCTTGACCCGCAATGAGGTGCAGAGAGGGTGGGAGGGTGGTTGAGAGACAGTTCGAATTTCGCTTTGTTCCTGAGAAGAGTTTCTCTCATTACCATTTCTTCAGCCTCCCCTTGCCAGCTAACGCCACCCGGCTAGCGCCGTTCCCCCGTCTAAATCTTCCCGATCTCTTGCTCGACCTCGAGTTACCCTCCCTCGCCGACCTTTTATTCCAACGGGGAAAGTTTAATGAGGGGGTTTTTCCCGACTGTAGCGGCGGGTCTCTAAATTCGAGACCTCCTTAAGTTTCGTCTTAATGACGTTACTTTCGCAGAATGCGGGAGTCGATCGTGGAGAGGAACCTCGCTCTCTCGTGAGCTCGTAACGTTAATAGTGCGGCGAGCGATGGAATAGGATTGGAGGACCTTTATGAAGTATTCATTCGGCCCGATCGATTCGCGACTCGCCTTCATTTTTGCCGCAATAAACGTAATCGCGCGGGATCGAACTGGTCGGTGAGTAGTTACGCCCGCGTGTCTACTAGTGCTATTTTATTTTATCGTTACTTTTATATTTATCGCTATGTATATTTCATCGTATTTATATTGGAGCCCTTATAAGAAGCGATACGTTCTCTCTATCTTCCCCCTATTGGAAAATATGAATTTTATGTTCACGCACTCTATTTATCAAAAGTCATCGCGCAATATTAATCGTGCGATTACGCTTGTATAAATAAACGTGCAAAGCGCGAACCACCGTCGAATGTTTTTACAATCGCATCGAATTTTCGCGTCTCTCCCTTCCGTCCCATTATTGTTCTCGTGCTTCTTCTTCATTAAATATCACATGGCGGAGTATACCGCACGTTGGGCTAAGCGCAGTCTTGGGGATCTTATCGTTCCTAAGGTAGGATTATTAATTAATAAGTTTCGGGACGAGAAACTTCTCGGAGTTTCCCCTCGCGCTGCACCATAAATTTACGGAGTGTTCCAAGAATAACCGACTGTTCCCGAGGAAAGAGAGAGAGAGAGAAAGAGAGACAGAAGGAGAGATTGCGCCTACTTTCTATTCTACAACGGTCGCCATCTTCTGAATCTGCGCGATAGAAAGATCTTTAGAGCGCTATACGTATGAGAGGGAACTTGAGAAGCCTCCTTCGTCCCCCGCCGTCGTGATTTCAATCGCGTGCGCGTTTTCCGACCCGACGGAATTTTCACAGCAGCACGCGGACTCGCGAAAATTGCGTCGCGCAATTATTTCACGGAATATCGCGGCGTGGTTTTTATCGTGCCGCTAATTGCAAGCGCGCGCACACGCGAAGTTGGCAGTGAAAAATTATGAAACACCCTACATTGAAGTTACAAAAAACGAGATAATAAAAAAATATGTAATTACCGCGTAATAATACGTGCTAAAATTGTCAAATAGCCGTTATTACGAAGTAACGTGAAACAAAGTGCGAAATTAATACAAAGTTTGATTAAATTTATAAAATCACACAATTTCGCATCACCGGAATAATACTTCCCTCTGCAGCCTGTCCGCTGCAATAAAAAATCGAGAGGAGACAGAAATTAAAAAGAAATTAAAGAGAAAGAAAAGGATTTGTCTTGTTTTATTCTTGCGTTATTTTATTTTACGTTACCGCGAATAGTTTGAAAAAGTACGACAACGACCGGAATTCGCGCTAAGCGCACGAACTGCCGGAGGTAACTTGGCTACGGCTTCCTGCACTACCAGGCACTTTCGCTTCGTCTCAGATCACGTGTTGGCTTCAATTAGGGCTGGCTCTCAAGAAAAGCTCCATGCTTCGCGTTGCACATTCTCGCGCTCGCCAAGCTATGAGAGACAATGTTCTGATCGTTATGATCACAGCGATTGAACGTGCAGAGGATTCGATGATATGCGGTATTTGTTTAATCCTCCGCGTATTTTTTGGAGGTATGTAGTACAGTATTAGTATCAGTATATTTTCCTTTAACGCACATTGTTAAAAAAGAGTTCTCTATATCTCATAATCTTCTTTTTATTCTTTACACTTCATTCTTATTTGCACAGCATCTATCCCAGCAGTCTTTATGTCATATTTTTATTTTGCTTTCTTGTCTCACCTGATAAGCAAAACTTCTCTCTTCATTTCTTGCATCCTCATTTTCCTCCATCCCTTGTATATTTCTGGCTTCTATTATCACTTATTATGTATTATGTATTTCGATAATTTCCTTTGCATTATCATAGTAATTTAAACTTGTCTGTACCTATTACCTACACTATTCAGTGAGCTGTATATACATTGGAGAAAGCCATCAGCTACGGTTTATTTGACTTGCACGTATTACACTTCTTCTTTTACGTGGAAGTGTAGAAAGTGGCGCTAGCTAAAGTTAAATCAAACAGACCTATTGTGTACCAGAGAAGGATAGGTTAGGTGACAAAGCTGTCTCACTTTATATTAGTACTAACCTAGCTAAAAACATATGTTCGTACTGAGCTCTCTTTTATCAATAAATATGCCTCTAAAAAAAAAATCTGATCAGAAAATGGTTCATAAGCCACCTTTAAAGATATTTTTATCAATAAAAAAGTTTAGAATACAGAGCAAAACATACAAACGTGGAGTGCATACTTAGGTTAACGTTTTTAGTTATAATATAACAATGACACCAACCAATGAGGGAACTTTAGACAAAGACAGCATGCCAACCAAATATATCTATCCTTTAAACCTGTTTTTGTTGCCTCCAATCTTCGCTTCTGACGTCACCAATCAAAAGTTGTGCGGCGACAGACTAGAAGAGTTTCCGAGAACGAATATTCTTCTCTCACGTACAAATTTACACTTTTGAGTACCTACATTCGCGCCTTCGCAAAAATAGAATGTGCCACTGGTGAGCTTCGTCGATCACAAAATTTCATTATAACGAAAGACGGTGAGGTATGGCTTCGGCTATTGTTTGCTCTAATACGGGCTGATCTTATTAGAAGCAACGATGACGGCATCGACGGCGTCGTCGTCGGCGATTATTGCGGGTAGTTTTCGTGTCCGGCGCGACCCCCGGAAACGCTCGATCCGGTAACTCCGTTACTAACGCGCCGACAACGCGACTAGAATTACCAATCGCAATTTTCCGATGGCGCGACGCTGACGAGGCAAAGGGGGAGACACGTCCTCCCGTTCTCGAACATAAATCGAAATCCGTCGTAGCGAGTATCGGCCGCGCGTATTATCGCGCTCGGCGGCGCGTTACGTTCAACACACACACATACACAGTGACCTGCAAATATCCACGCTCCGCGTAGCGAAACTTCGCTTTCTGCGGCTTTCGAGATAATTTGTGCGCCGTGTCAGTAAAATGTGACGGGCGCTCAGGCGGTTCTTTTTCCCAGCCGCTGAGGACTCTTCAGGGCGATTAGGGCGCGGCATTAAAGGATGAACTTTTCTCCGGAGTTGAAGGATAGCCGAATTTTATACGGAGAAAATAGCTTCGTTAGTGCAACTGAATTTTCTGTTATCTGGAAACCAGATGAAAAACTCGGTTGTGGGTACAGAAAGATTGTTTCCGCTCAGCCAATTGCTCCCGGTTATCTCAGCTGAGTTTTAATGCAGCTGAATGTTCAGACGAATGTTTTTGGTTACAGTAACAGAGATATTATTTCTCGTCAGTGAGTTTTTCGTCTAGTCTCCATTTAGTTATACGAACTGAGATTTTTCCTCGATGTAGTTGTATGTTCGTACGTGAATACTAATGCATCGCTCGCGCAGGCACAGCTGAGTTATACTTTCTGTGGTATCTGCAACTTAAGATATTTTGTCTCGCCGGCATTACATTTTCTCCCTAAATTTTTTTTTTGTATTTTTCTTACGGAAGTGGCAAGGGAGCTACAAAACCAGATTTTCCAGTTAATTTAAATTCAAATATAAATTTTAAAATTAATAATAAATAGAAAGAATGATTGACTCGCGTTGCAACACGCGTCGAATATTCATTCAAATAAGTTATCCGGTTTTTACTTTGATTAGTCAGGAAAGATCCTTGTGGACGTTTCCTGATTACAAATGTCATAAATATATGGTGATTCTCTCCGTATCTTAGTTAAAATCTCTCAATGCTTCTTCTGCGAAAGGTTTCCACGGACTCTGACTCCTGCAAACCTTTAATCAAAGGACCACCGCTGTTCGCGGACATCGTGTACACGCGCTAGTGCTACATGTCGCGCGACACACGTGATTGGAAATAATTCCTGCCTGGAAACGCGTATAAAAATGTGTGACGGACATGGTGACGAATTAGTCGGATGTCGCGCTCGCGCGTGCGTCTCCTCCACACAGCGCTCGTTATGTACTCAACGTCATGTCTCTCGTACTTTCTACGCTCGCTGCACTTGAAATGAAGCGAATGTAGTTCAGACGTTAGCGCAGAGAAACCAAGAACCTCCCAGTAAAGCCTGCAACGAGTTCCACTTGGAGCCGCTATCACGACATTTGTCTTCGTTTATTCGCTTTCTTATCGTTATCTTCTTGTCACCAAGTCAATCGATTTCACACCCGTCACGTTTTATCTTGCTCTGATTAAGACGAAAATTAAAAATGCTACGTCGTTGCTGTTTGTAATGTGTCTCTGTCTCACTTGTCGATAATGCCGGAAAATTACTTCTTCGCACGTCATATATAGAAAAAGAATATTGCATTAAATATTAGCTAGTCTAAATTTCTGTTCTATTGAACAGTATAGTTATAGTACAATTCTTAGAATTCTTCACTTGCATGTTGATAATCATGAAATTTTGAGCATCATGTCAGCACTAAATATCATACTGCTTATATCCGTCTACGTGAATTGTCTAGTGAATTGTATCTTATTCGCCATATACTCTCCCTCTTCCAAAAACTACTTGTGCCTCAGTCTCTTGTCATATCTCTTTTTGATTACGTGGACGTAATATATGCATCATGCTTCAGTCAGCGGCTCTTACGTAGATTGCAACGTATTCAGAATTCCTGCCTTCGATTTGCCTACGGCATAGCACGCAAGCGTGAGTATATTACACTCGCTTGCGAAAGGTCCGGCTGGCTTCGAATATATCAGCGTTATATCCTCCACCTATGCTGTCTTATATATTTGACCGTTCGTGATCGTTCGCCGTTAGCTTATTTGTTTAATATTTTGCACCGCAATTATAGATCACCACGCAAGTGATTTATGTGATATATATTTACAGAACCAGCTATTCGCTCTAAATTTTTTAAATTATTTTTTTAAATATGATCAATATATCTTTAAAAAATCAAGACTGAAAATAATGACTTTTCTGTTCTTTTACTTGGAATTACATCGGTAAGGACATTCGATCCCACGTATTCCACTTTCTCGTTCCCGGCACAATACTTCCTGTAGGAAACGTAAAACCGTAGACGTCAGAGCGTTGTATGCGCCACAAGGAGCAGCAATCTAAGCACGTTAACGAGACAAGCCTTTCTACCCTAATTTTCGCGTTGCTTCGTAACTAAAAGCCGATAGTTTTCTTAAGACGACGTGCCATCGTCTTTGTAAGACGACGACGATGACGACAACGACGACGATGTGCCGGTTATCATGACACCTCTACTATTTCCTTCTCTCTCTCTATCCCTCTACTCCTCTATCCCTTGACAGAGCGATCGCTAACCTGAGCGAATCGTTCGATCATCCATAATGATCGATTGGACGCGGGTGACGCCGTGGATGCACGTAGCAGCCGGAGCTGATTGTCGGCATCTCATTTATAATCCACGCTGAATCGCTCCCGCGATCCGACGCGATGCGACGCGATTTTATGCGAGTTTTAGCCGTCACGCTAAAGCCCTTACTCACGCGCACCGTACGGTATCCCTTCGATATACCTACAGGAGCGGAACGCGCAGTCTCGCTAATCGCCGGTGGTCTCGCCAAAATTGATTCCGAGGGATTACAGGGATCGTGGCAGCCTGTACGGCTTCCAGCTACGATCGAATGTTCTTCGGCAGTGGCTGCGCTTCCACGGAGATGTACGCACGTACTGGGTGTCCGCGGATAGTCCCTTCACCTCGACCTACATTCATAGGATTTTGCACGAGATATTCAGTAGCAGAGTTTCAATATTTTTATCGGATCTGACACTATATGAGTAACCGATTATTCAGTCAGTAAATAAATGTGACGTTTTAAAAATGCATTATTAATGCATGAAAATATGAAGCATCCGGTCTCCTCTACACTCCTGTTCTAGTTAGCTTTTGGCTCAGACCGGACAGATACACATTCGAGTAGATTCGGATCTTGGTTCTATGGATTCGGATCTTGACTCCGATTTCTTTTTATGGTTTAAACTTGGATCGTGCGGCTTTGAGTTTTTTCGGATTGAAACTCATATTGGATATCCAGATAATCGAATTGGGTAACCCTAACACTCGGTTAGGTAGATATTATTATTAGACGTTCAGTTATTCCTAACAAGAACTTCGCGCGGGAAATGTCGCGGCGATGATCCTCACGTTTCACGCTCCGAGCGCGCGAACGTTGTTTCACCGTTATTGGTTTCCACCCGACGCCATCCGGCGATTACAGCGGTACTTCGAAATCATTGAACGGGAGATTGAATTTCCCGAAAGAAGAGCCAAAGCGATTTCATTGTTCCGCAAAGAGAGGAAAAAGAAGAAGAGAGGAAAGAAAGGAAAGAGAGAAGGACCGCACAACGCACGGTTTCGGTGGGCGACTCCGGAATGGTTTTATCGAAGGCCGCGTCGTCGCGGGAATTTCGAATTGCCGGCTTATCAACGCGCCACTCTTTTCCGCGTCGTCTCGAAATTAGTTCCTTTTACTTCTCGCTCTCCTCTCCCTCCGAAGAGCAAGGCGGGTTAATTTGCCTCGCGTCAAACGGAGGGTGGCCGCGCGTTAAAAGAAGCCCAGAGCGCCGTTAAAACTTACACGAGATATTCGTGTTTCGCGATGTCGGATTTCTCTTTACGTATTTCCTCTTCTTTTTTATCCTCCCTCACTCTTTCTAATCCACCTTCTCTTTCTTCCTCCCTCGGTCTCTTATACCATATATTTTTGCTTCTTTTCCGTCCGCCGGATATTCGTCGCGCTTTATTGCGATGAAGTATATGAGACATTCTTGCCTGCCCATCCTGCCCCTCGTCGCCGTTGCGGCCTCCGTCGCAACGAGCAGCGCCCCGCTTGTCGCAACTGCAGCCGATAGCACGTTCGCGTAGCTGCATCGAATTTCCGTAAAACTAATTACAAGTGGCGAATGGGCACTCGGTTACTTGATTCGCCCGACAGACTCGTGACCGGCCTTCCGAACGCCCCGGCAATCCGAGATTCGACCCGCGCCAACGCTCCGATAGCCGTGATCCGATATGACTGTTGGATGTCAAGCGACACGCGTGCCTCTCTCCACGCCGGCTAGAGTGACCTCGACGCAGGTCGCATCGTGCACGCACGTACACACACACACACACACACACACACACACACACACACACATATATATATATATATATATATATATATATACACGCTCTCACAACACATACTCCATACACTCGCTCGACTGATAATGAAATTTGCTCGTGCGGAAGATAGCACGCGGTGATATGCTATGGATAACGCACATCGACTTGATTCGAGGTGATTCGATATTCCGAAACCGTGGGAAACCTCGGGATATACATATACGGGGCGTACTCTGCTCGAAAATGTGTCGATGTCGTGTAGAATATGCACTTAGAATGTGTGTGTATATGTTTTACGATTATTTTATTGATATTTAATATTTAACGACAGAGAAAAGAGAGGGAATGTGTGATTTCGAAATATTACAGGGGTTTTATTAATTGATTGTTGAAAAGTGGTAATAATTATTGAAATTAATAACCGAGGATTCTAAAACGAATCGAGAATACTCCAGAATTGGGTGTAAACTATAGTACTCTGTACTTACGTGCGAACAAAACTTTGTATGACAAGTTATTTATGTTGACAACGTGTAATCTGTAGATGTTGAGAAAACGTGCGGCTTACCTAAAAGTTTATATTTTCACTTAACATTTAGAATTAGAATAATGTAAATTTAGGAACATTTCTAAACAAGTCACTAGAATTCTTCAATTGTGATTTTAACTTCAAAATAAAATCTATCAATTCTAGTGCACTCGGATATACCTTGCATCACGTTTCTGTCCCTGAAATGACTTATATGTGATCGATACCGCTTTACTTGCTCCCAGAAGGAACGTCTAACAGGTGCGACAGTAAAGATACGAGACGCTGAGCGTCTCTTGGATCCGCAAACGGGCCTTGACTTTAGAATCTCACTGGGTAATGACTTGCGGAAATAAGTAGGTGCCGGCGAGAGGGACGTTTGATAAGTTGAGTAGATAAGTAGGAAACTTTCGTCAACGGTCAAGCGACGCGGAACTTTTTCCGACGACCCGACTCTTGGTGGCAAGAGAGGAATATCGTCGCGAGCCGTGCGCCGAGAGTCGTAGGGGAGAACGGTTAAGTTTCACTCCCTTTCCTCCTTTCTCGAGCTTTCGATCATCTCGTAGACGGGACGAGACGGGACTTGAAAGAGCCCGGCAAAGGATATAGATCGTAAAGCTACGAGGAAGAGGCTTCTTCGCTTCTGTTCGTCACGTCTCGCACCAGCTCTTGGATACAGCTCGGTAGTTTGGCTCGAAATATCGTATCCTATCCGGCCAAGTCGAGAGAACTTAGTCTCGGGGGGGGAGAGAGAGAGAGAGAGAGAGAGAGAGAGAG
>NW_022639537.1:57272-106160 GCF_010583005.1 Odontomachus brunneus
GCGAGAGAGAGAGAGAGAGAAAGAGAGAGAGAGAGAGAGAGAGAGAGAGAGAGGGAGGGGAAGAGAGGAAGGGAAAGAAGTAACCGGTGTCTCGTGAAGGATCGCGCGTGTTCTTTCACTAGGACACACGACGCCGGATGATCTCGGGCGACAGGCGGCATCGGGAGCCAACCGTAATAAAAGCGAAGTACGCTCGACGAGCAGAAGTACGAGACGTCGGTCTCTTCTCCTTCTCGCGGTATTCTCGCGATGCAGAAGAAGTCTGCGCGCGCATAACAAACGTGCGACGTACGTGCCAGGATTGACGGATACACCGTCGCCCGTTCCTCTGGCGACCTTGGCATTGGCGAATACGCGAAAAAGAACGCACGGGATTATCTTCGTTGGCATGTGAGTCGCGAGATCACTTCTGGGAGCTTCTGTCGCTGCAGGCCGAGGAAGGAGGGGATACAAATTGAGCTCTGTGTGGCTGCCTGCCTACCTGTCTGCCTGCCGTGGGACGACGCTGAGAGGTTTAGACGAAGAATGCTTTGGACACAGAGAAGAATTATAGAGCGTAGGAATGCATACTGAAGAAATGGAGAAGAGATTCCTCGGGAAAAATAGACGATATTCTTATTCAGCACGCGCTACGACGAGAATTTCTAAAAACGCGCTCTCGCGAGAGTCGAGAGGAAATTGAGTTAAATTCCAGATTATGCATTTCTTTAATCCTCTTTAAGCTAGAGCATCGATCCCGTTCGAGTAAACTTTCTCTTCATCAAATAATCTTAAAAGACGCCCCTAATATGAAGAGATATGATTCAAGTAAAATTGATCGTCGAGTATTACGATTTTCTGAATGCATATAATTATCCAATGATTATAGAAGATATCGTCAATATTATAATTATGTACGATGAATTTACGATTCATATATCTCTATCACGCGCTCATATATCTGGATCATTTTGATTATTGCGCTACAATCTTTAAGGAATTTTTGACAATAAGTGATATTTACAATATCTTACTTCCACCTAGACCGGCAAAACATTTTTTTCACTGTAGCATCTTTTCATCTATCTGTAAACGCGTGAAAGCCTCGACGAGAATGGGGAAGAGTGGTCGTCCATTATTCAAATCGTTATCAAGCACTGAACAATTTTTGTTCTAGCGAGGTTCCGCGACCTTTCATACTCGCAATAAGGTAGTTATCTCGCACTTTGTATGTGTGTCTCGCTTCCTAAAGGTTAAAGTCCTCCATTCCAAGCGGAAAGACTCGGAGTCGCGTCGACGCTTATCGCGAGACACATTGCGCTATCGCTCCGCGTCATTGTTCCACTTGCTGTTATCGTGTTTTACGATACCCAGAATGCTATAATCGAAGTCACTCGCGGCTGCCAGCTATCTTCCTCGACTCCGGCAGCAGACCGCTTGTTGGATCCGGTGTCACGCGATCGTCGTCATTGTCATTGTCGTCGTCGTCGTTGTCGTCGTCTATACACGTCGTATTCGTTGCGTCGGTAAAAGCAAGTCAAGTTGTATTGACGGGATATCGGACTCGAGCGCGCAAGGCACCTGCTGCATTGTTGTTGTGTCGTCGTCGTCGTTGTCGTACTCGCGTAGCTACGTCATACCGCGATCCTGCGGTACCGAAAGCAAGCCCCTTTCGATGGCGCGCTACGTGATTTCAATATGAAGGAGGAGACAGTCAACAGCACGAACGTGTCGCGTCGAGATACGACGAAGCTCGCGTTGCCAAAGGATGAGCGTTCGCACACGTGACTGTGTGTGTGTGTGTGTGTGTGTGTGTGTACGCGCGCGCGTACATACGTATGTCCGTGGATGAATGTTGGTGTATCGTCGATACTCTACGGCCTTCCTCGATGTGGTGTCCGCTACAGGCTTCCGGAATATTCACCGTGTGCTTTTATTCGCCTTCTAAGACCGCTGCGCAAATATTTATCCCGATCTCGAAGCGCCGCTTGTGGCGATTATGTGTCTGGAAGGGAGGCCATCGGGCCCGCAAAATTGTCGCGCGCGAGTTGTAGTGTCGCGAAAGGTCAATCGCGAGAAATTGTACAGAAAAAAGAAATATTTAATAAATTGTCGTTCTATTTATTCCATGATGATGTCAGATTTCGACGAGTGAGCTGTAAAATTTATTTTGAACGAACTATACGGAAAAAAATATAATTTTTTTTTCATGCAAATTCTTCTTATTTTGTTTTTAGTTTCTAGTACACTAAGAAGAAAATATCTAAAAAATAAAAATATTTATTTGGTAAGTATTATATATAATTACATATTTATTTAAAAATATTTTATATTTAAAAATATTTTATAATTAGTATCCATCGAATATAAATATTTTTTATTTCTTGTATTTTATGTAGTGGATTGTGTAATAACTAATTTCGGATTGTCTCTAGAAAAATTTATCGGAAAATTCGAAGTTACTTATTACACCACCTAATAAATTGGACGCACACGTTCTATCGATCTTTTAACGAGAAATTTATTATTGGAATTGATTTTGTCTGTCAAAACTGAAATCTATTTCGCAAATTTCGGCCTTTCGAATTTCAAATCGTATTTTTACCGATCTGCGAAGGTAGTTTCTCTTGTCTCGACGACAGGTTTGCCGTTTCCACGTTGCGCGAGGATAAAATTAATTCGGGTTTAATTTCGCAAGGTGAGACATCACTGTTGCGTCTCCTTCTCGAACGATATCCGAGGTTCCTGTTTCCACCTGCAGGAGACCTGACAAAAGTTCCACTCAACTTTCCCACGGAAAGTGCTTATCGTGGACCTTTAAGAAGATTTACTTCCACACTTAATAAATATCAGACTATAAATGTGCGAGGAAAAGAGAGAGAGAATCTTAGATTACCGGTCGTATGGTTAAACGTGGATTACCGCCTCCTCCATCGCGGCAGGTTTCTCGCCTCCGGGTTGCGCAAATCCTCCTTTATAAAAATAATTCACGCGCAATTTCGCAAGGCGAGGTATCGCGCGCGGCTTCGCACTCCGACCGAGATTGGAGAAGTCGGATCTCCTCGCGGTGTGCTGGGACTCGATCGGAATAAAACTTACTCCGATCTGCGCGCAGATCTCGGCTACGGCGCACACCACTCGTGAGGATCCCGTGTGGAGGATCTCTCTCGCGTGAGAGCGCGCGAGATATTCTCCGACATCGATATACCGCGATCCGATCGGTCTCATCGTCGTCGTATATCGCGACATTATTGACGCGCGAAAGCGAGCGAGCGAACAAGCAAGCAAACAAGTAAGCAAGCAAGCGCAATTCGCGCACTCGAGGATCGCGGCGGCAGCCATGTATCGCCATGAGAGCACTTATGGCAGCTCGTCGAGCAGCGGTGAAAGCAGCCCGGGTTAACTAAGCGCGCTGACATGTAGGTGCAGCCGTAGGTGCACCGTGCGATTGAGAGAAACCTGCGCGATGCAGTCGCGTGTTTACGCGCTTCTCTCACCAGAACGTTCCTCCGCGCATTTTTATCGCACTCCCGCTCCCCTCGTCCGATCGCGAAAGTTGAGCCTTCCTTCTTTCGTCGTGTTATCGTAATGATTTTGTCCATGAATCATTCCGCGTTGCGCGCTCTCTAAAGTACAAATGGGGGTATATACTTCACTGAAATGTTGTGCCAACTGGTGGTTCAGTTACAAGTACGGCACTGTAATCTGTGAGAGAGATCTTGCTGAGAGAGAATCAGTTGGTAGTAGCGACTGTTCCTATTATTGATGCAATTTGCAAACACAGACAGTGCCATCGCACGCAAATTGCATGGAAGCTGTTAATTCCATCGATAGAAACGTAGAAAGTTGAATCTGGCACACAGTAAAGAGCGTGACACTTGGCGTGGAATTTGGAAGAGTAAATTTTATCATAGGAGGACATTATTTTGAAAAGTAATTTTATAATTTGTGATCGATTACTCATACACACTCATATACAGCAGTGGCTTTTAATCTTGACAACTTAGAATCTTGCAATTTTGTTCGATGTGAAGCAGTGTTGCGAATTGAGCAGATTTTCGCAGCGCGATCTTATTCAACGACATATTCGGTAAGAACAATGAGAAATGCGGCAAGCCAGGATTCTAAAACGAACGTGAAATTAATACGAGCGAGGTACACTTAAGCGCAATAGGAAATTTCTACGATTCCCGGCGTTTTCCCCGGCCAGGCGTACCGAGAGGTGCGGTAAATGTTGGGAGGTTTAAATTCCGTCGAGAGTACCTCAAAGGAAACTGCATTTGTAGTTGCAGCTTGCTGATTTACAACGTTGCAGTCTCTCGCTGAAGTTTAATCCTTTCACTTAGCTCGCCACACGATAAAGACGCGCCGGCATATAGGTGTTCGTGCGCGCTGATGGAAGCGTAGGAAATTACTTGCATTCAGTTAGAAAGTAATACAATGGCACACTTTAATAGAAACCCGTGCGTAAAATATCGTACGAAAGTGCGGCGTGCGTTCTAGTTTGCTCGGTCGTGATTGCAGAGAGATAAACACGACTTCAATGCAAATTAATTTCATACGCGAAATGTAGAACGGGACGCTGCTCGTTTAGAACGCCTCTAGTGTATATATGCGTTTCCCTTTTAATGTCTTACCTTTGACGCTTGCGACCGTGATGTGTGATTTTTTAATTTTCTCTTTCTCCATTGGATAATTGCACTCGAATGTAAAGACTTTGCGGAACACAGAAATAATGGAAAATCTCGTTTTGTAGTGTGCGTTATCGCACGGGAGATATGACGGTAAAATCGAGAGACAAAAAATTTCTATGAATTGACAAGGCCGAGAGCATGTATATATCCCGCGGCCAAACAACTTTGGTTTGGTTTCAACTATTTTCGTTACAAATACGTATGAGACATGTCTCTCTCTTTCTCTCATTTTGTCTTTTGTTAAAAAGCGCTTTGAAGGGACAAAACGTTCGAAATTTTTATCCGTTTTTTTTTTGTAATAAAATCCCTGAAATATTTTTGTTACATCGAAAAACATTTCCGACGAAAGTTACATTTGGCGTCCTTTTTTTAATTCTCTTAAAGTACATCAGTAAAAAATACGTTTGATTAGTAAAAGGAGTATTTCATCGATAATCAATGAATATTCACTGATTTTCAGTGGAAACACCATCACATAATTTCCATCATAGAATGTTTTATTTCTTTATTAATGGAACAGAAGTAATAGTGTCGGGATTTCGCTCGCTCAGCGAACTTACCTTGCCAATTCGAAGCGAGAAAGAATGTTCGCTGTCGAGATGTAAGTTCGCGAGATCACATCTCTCGCAAATTGCGAATCACTCGTGGCTACGGAGAGAGAGAGAGAGAGAGAGAGGGGGGGGGGGCAAGAGAAGGAGATATACAGAGAAAGACAGAAAGATAGTCACTTCGAGCTTTTAACTGATTTCCGGAGCGGGGATGAGTACTTGACGCCCAGGATCGTCCGCGTAAGCCCGATAGAGTTGAAAACGAATGGCCATCGGCCGTTACAGAGCGCTTAGTCAGCCACTCGAGGAAGTAGCCGCCTGCACGTAACGTCCGACGTTGTACGGTCCGTAGGTGGTTGACTTTCCACGAGGAGAAAATTCGGAATATACTCGGGGATCTCTCCTTCTGCCTCAGTCTCTTTCTCTCCGCTCTTCTTCCCTCTCCCCCTCCCTTCCTCTCCCTCTCACTCTCTCTCTTTTCCACGGTGCGCCTGTGTCTCCTCTGGTCGAGGCACGTTCGACCGTATCTCGTCCCTTTTATTACCGGTCAGGTCGATAAGCGACCGCCACTTCCTCTACCGTCGTAACTCTAACGAGTCCTTGCGTTTGAATCTTAATGACCCGCCTTCGGAGCTCGAATCGCGCCATATTCGCGAATTACGTCGAAGGGACTATTGAGTCGTCGGGTCGAATTGATGGCGAGCGGTAATTCGTGCGGTTGGCCTCGAGGAAAATGTGAATAGCGGGTGTAGGATGTCGAAGAAGCATTCAGAAGGAGGAGGAGTACGAGGATTAAGGGGATGCCATATTTGAAAACTTTACCGACGGAATACTGACTTTTCTCCGCGAATTTTACATTGTATTGATTGCACAGAATTACAAATGTATTTACACAATAAAAATATGTACGAAAATGAATTAGATCATTGTTTAGTATGTGAAAGAAACGACAAAAAAGTTTTGAAATTGATATTTCAAGAAAGAGGAAACTGTCGAGGACTTTTACTAGTCGATACGCGCGTCAAAAATATTCGTTAATTAAATTGTGCGCGTGCAAAACTCGCAAGAAGTTGCGCACGCTCGCGTGTTACGATAGTAGCGGCGGAACATGTAAATAGCAGCGCTTAAATTGACGAAGTTCCGTCATCCGATTACAATTCCGCTCGGGATACGCGAGCGAATCAAAAGTTCCCGTACGGTGCGCGAACTTTCCGAGCCGTGACGGTTCTCCTCCTCCCGATCGCGAAATAGAGAGGAGAACCCAACCAGAGAGAAAGAGAAAGAGAGAGAGAGAGAGAAAGAGAGAAAAGGAGGGAGAGAGAAAGGGGAGAAAAGAGAAAGAGGAAGGGAGTCTCGTATTTGTAAACCCATCGCAGATGCGCGTTTAAACATTCCAGTCGTATCCTTTTGAGATATCCCTCTGTAACTTATACCGCAGTTAAGCGGCGCGCATAACGTCGAGTGACAACTCCGAGGACGACGACGATGATGAATGCACATACGTGCATTGGCCTCGTCCTCGCGGAAGGACGTGTCTCCGTGTGTCACAAATTTAGGAAGTGACTCTCCCCGGCTTTGCTGAGCAATATTTCCTTACAAATGAGCGACACTTTGCGTCTTCCTCACCTCAAATTTACATTATGCGGCGAAATTCGATTCCGGGACATTTCAGCGAATCACACGGGTGCGAATTACGCATGTAATTGACGCCTTGTGAATTTCATGGCGCATAAGGGCACTGTGCGGCTCGCCCGGAATCGTTCGGAATTTCATTCGCCAGTTATAAGCGACTGCGTTAGACAGCGCGTTCTAACGAGCACGTGGTGTTCACGACGTTATGAAAAAAACACGCTCGGCCGCGAGTGTATCCGTGGGTTGGATATTGTCAATTATTGGAGAAAGGGCCATTGTTGCGCGTAACACCGACTGACTCTCAGTTATACAACGCGGTATTTGAAAAACTAAACAGTCTCGCCGCAATCGCGAAAATCCGCGTTTTGAAAAATACGAGTCGTACAGTGGAGAGGGAGAGGAAACAGTGTGGAAACGTTTTTGCGCGGATAGAATTGCATGTAAAGACAGCTCTTTGAGGCACCAACGGGCAACGTCTGTTATTGTCATCTGCGAACCCGACAGTATTCTCTGTATGTGAGCTGGAGAGAGAGAGAGAGAGGCTGAAAGCACGCGGCCAGTCGACTCTGTTTTTGGGATGCGAACGCACGCACGCGCGCGCGCGTGCACTTGCAGCCGCTAGGGGTGCAGCTGCATCCGTGCGCGGATACGGGTGGACACATGCATATTGAAAGGCTCGGTCGTGCCGGCATTTGGTATTGCGCCGCATATTATCCAAGGATGCACGAAATGCCGCGGCGTTTGCACGCGAAACACACACACACACACACGCACGCATGCATGTATGCATACGCGTGCTTTCGGCTGCGCTGCACTGTCGCACGTACCCGTATCCTCTATTCGCACACGTAAACACGCACAGCTCGGAATTCCGTATTTGAGCGATAGGAAGGACGTAAGTCCGAGGCTCTTTGCACTCTTAGGAAGGAGCTTGCAAAAGATTTTATCATAAATTCTTTTTCACGTTTTTGTACCAAGGTATTGTTAAATATACCTAATAGACATACATAACAAAAATTTATACTGCTATTAATTCACAACTTTTTATAAACTCCCATATTTTACCTAATTTTTACTCCTGTCAGGAGTTTTGTAACGCCTTAAAAGGGGGTATTTATTTTGCCTCTCTGCGTCGCGGATACACAGAATTATCCTCGGCCTCGTTATCCTATGGATATTCTTCTAATGCTGCTTGACGAAATCTCCCGTGTGGAAACATAGTCATATGGTGTCCGCGAAAACTAACACAACTGCTGTTATGTAAAACTAATTTCCGACTTCGAGAGGTTCTTCTTTTTTTTCGTCATAATCGAAAGTTTTTTGAAAGAATTATTGTCGCGCGATCTCCTTATCGTTTTCAATGAATCAAGTTAATCGGGACAATCTACAGCAGATATGATAAATTGTTCCACTATGTCGCAATAAAGACCGAGCGTCATTATTAACGATGCAGTTAAGGATTTTCATGTGACTTAATTGCCAAAATAAAAGACGCTAAGTAGTTCGACCAGGAACAATTTACTGGACGCGCTTCTTTAGCAGAAATTCTGCGTAATAAGTTACTGTGGGCGTTGAATATATTTGGCAGAAGTAAAAAGTTGCCGCTAGAAAAAGAGAGAAGTACTACGATACCGCCGTTACTACCTACGGAGGAGACTTATCGTCTTCCTTTCTGGATGTTACGCGAGCGACTCTTAGCGATAGTCGCTAATACGCTGTTGCGATGCAAAAAGAGAGTCAAGAAAAAACGCAATGCCCATAGCTCAATCTCGGTAATCGACGGTATTTCCTGGCGACGATAAAGCCGCTACCGCCTCTTCGCCGGTTCGCATATTGCGTTTTGAGTTTCGTGGTAACTTCAAATTACGTCGTAACTCCGCGCGCCTGTTTGACGCGAACTCGTCGGATAAGAAGTTATCGCCGTGATTCGCGCGCGGCACTATAAACTCCGTGTCGGATAGATATCGGCTCGTTTATTAAGCCAAGTGCTAATCAAGAGTGATGTCGGCCGCAACCGGTGTTACGCGCGAAACGTTAAGCTGATTTCTATGTTTCGCGATCAGTTATGACTCGCGACAGAAATTTCGACTTTGTGCAGATAGACAGGTATAAATTTGGCGGCAACCTTATTTCTGATACTACAAAATGTGTGATTAAAAATTTTGCTATGTTTCTAGCAAAACTATGTTCCTTAGCTTACTGACGATTATTTCCAGGCTCGTGTCGCGCCCGTGAAGAATACGCGATGAACTCGCTCGTCGAATTTATACGAGCGATTGACGGATTGACATAATTAAGCTGACGGAAACTTTCCTGCGAGCTTTAAGTCCACTTCTCTCGCGTATAATAGATCGCGCCGAGCGCGCTTAAGACGTTATTTCCGTTAGATACGTTACTAACAATCCTCGGATAACTGGCCGTCATTATTTTTGCGAGTTACGGGCTTAACGAAATACGACGTTGCCCCCGGAGACGCCGGGGTAGTTTTACCTCCAGCAGGCGGTAAAATTTACAGGCAACGGTGGGACGCGCATAAATTCTCGGGCGCCGAGGAAAAATTCTGCATAAAGCCCGGGAAGCGCGCCGCTCGAAAACTCTAACGTGGCGTGTAAAGGCCCTTCCCGTCGTCGCTGCCGTCGCTGTTGCCTCCTTCTCTTGGATTTTTCCCACCTAGAAGTCGGGAACGCGGTCTTGATAATCAATTCATAATATGTAAATTTGCCCGACCGCGCGTCTGTAAATTGTTTCGTAAGAAATCCGCCGTTATTTCGCGCCTCTCCCTCTTTCCTCCTCATACACGTACACGACAAATTCACATCTGATTTGACCGCAATGGGACATAGAAAACTTTCAAAATTCACGCCAATGTGTTAGAAACGAAGAGAGTCGGTTTCTTTACTCTTAACCATGTATCGCGCAGTACCTCGAAATTCTAGGTACTAATTTCTATGTGAAAACGATATTTCATGTTTAATTATTAATTAAAGAAAATTGGCGAATGGTCGCTCGCGATAATATATTAATGTTTTCTAACTATTATTGACTAAAACTTACAAAGTTATTTCGAAAAAAGTTATTTAGAAAAAAGGTACTGTCTTTTCTTCTATTATTTATGGTATTTATGTCCTTTGAAATTACGTACGGTTTTTATTTCAACGTGTATTATTAATTAATTACAACGCAGATGTTTAGTGATACACGATTAAGAATGTCCGGCTCTGATCCACCTGGATTGCCTTTCAACATCGCTTTGCGCGCCGGACGAACGGCCGTCGACTGGCGAAAAACGCCTCGAGGATAATTCTCTGGTCGCAAGCGTGATGGGATTTACTGGCTAATCTGTTCTCTCGGTCGGCGTCGCAAAGAGAGAAACGCGTTTTCGTGTGGAAGTTTCCGCGAGAGAGCCACGGCTCGCTCCATAGTGCTGTGAGACGCGTCACCGGCACGTGCTACGGCTGTTAATTATCGGCCTTGAGATCGTGGTATTAATCAGCACACGACTACCTGGCCGGGCAATCAATTTTGCATCGATCAATCATGCACCGTAGCGATGATGAATATTCGCGTCGTGCGCCCGCCTAATTCGCTCGCGCGCTACGAGTGTCGGGCGTCAACTATTAAAACGACCGACTGTCTATGTGCCGACCACGTGTGTCGGTAGTCGTCAGTACTCACGTGCCGTAATTAACGAAGAGGATACAAGCAAAACGGCGCCGTGGAGGTCGCGAACGCGTAATCTTCACTCCGCTAAGAACTACACATAGGGTTATATTCATACTCATAGCCACTTGAAACTTGTCTCATATGAGATTATCATTTGTATTCAGAGTTAGATCCAAAATTTTCAGTTAAATTATATGATATATGTGGCATTATATATGTCTGTAGTCGCGATTCAACTGAAAACTTTCATCTAACTCTAAACTACTGACGTACGAAACTCTGAACTCAAATCTGCGTATCTCACTTGAGAGGAATTTCAAGTAACAATTACTAATACGTGCCATGGACACAATGAGGAAATATATAAAAGATTTTTACCTTACTCCCCCCTCTTCCCGCGGATATACCTAAAAAGATGCATATGTAACTTTCGTGTACTGCATTCAAGTAGGTCTTATTATTTCAAGTACATGTTTATACATTCGCAAATCTGTTATATAAGTTCATCATAAGCTATTAGATTTATTCAAGAAGTAAGAAACGATCAATATGTTTTCTCTTTCTCTCGCTACGTTTCACCCTCTTTTGTTTTCCCTACGTCGTCCCCTTTTAGAGTATTGTGTGACAGTATTTGGCATATCTCTGCCCTTCAATCTTGCGAGAGTATGCGCTCTATCCTAGAAATTTATGGAGCGACAGAGAGAGAGAGAGAGAGAAGGTTTTATCGTGACAGAGTAAAAAATTGCCTTTTAAGTGTCGATAACGATTGAGAGCGGATATCTTGTAGGAGATTGCGGCAAAAGGACGTCGGGAAAGCGGGGAAAGATATGAGGTGGCTCTCTGGGAAATCTATGCCGGCCGTGTAACTCGAGGCACGTCATTAACCACGTGGTTGTCGGCTACTTTTTCCGTATCTTCTCTTGGGGCTGCCGGCTTGCTTGCCAGCCTGTTTGGCCTCGCCTTGCTCATTGCCTGCCGGCCTGCCCGGCTGGCATGAATCCAGTCATTAGCGACCCCGTTCTAAGACGCTTTACCCGAAACAAGACGAAAACAATCCATTCGGCGCGAGCGGTCGCGCGTAATTAGTATCATTCAAGCCGGACCGAGAGGCGTACACTCGGCTCTCTTCTCGGATACATCGAGAATAATGATCCGCCTCATTGCCTGCGTAATCACGATACCCTATATGCGGAGGATGATAAAACGCAGAGGGGATCGTCGGTGCGCGTACTCCTTGGCAGCCGCCACCAGCGGCGCTGCGCGAACGCAAAATCGGAGAAGAAAAAAAGTACAACGGAATATAATCACTTCATTCGCGCGCGTCCACGTCGAGAGGAAATCGCTTTATCGTTGAGCCGACGGTAACGTGGCCGAAATAATTAATTACACGGCTTGTAAATCGTCGATAAAACGATCCGTGGCAATTATTTAATTATTTGCAAGACCGCGCATGCAGGCAATAACGGCGAATTGATCCACTCTCTCTCTCTCCGACCATGATGAAACTTGAGAAACGTTCTGTGCACGGGTATGAGACGACAGGAAATGTCTGAAGTTAACAATTTAGCATGAATAATTTACGTATATATGTAGGGTTTATAGTTGAAAAGATTAAATAATTAGAAGATAATCCCATACAAATTAGATAAAGTAAATACAGCGAATACGGAGTGCGATTTTCTATGCCAGGCGTCTTCGTGACCTTTTTTAAGTCTAGCTCGACAACGTCTGACTTTGCTCTCGACTCAACCAACTCTTATCTGTATTGAAAACAAACAATAGATCGCCACGTACTTTCTGAAATCGGTTATAGATCTCTGAGACACGTTAAACAAATAAACATGGTTAACGATCACTTTCTTAGTTTGGCCGTTTGAAATTCTTGTTACCACATATACCTTTGGTCACATTTTAGACCAAAATCGATCGATTCCATTCATTGTTTTTCCCATCTATGTAAACTTAAATACTCCGTCATTAAATATTATGGGGATGACGAACTGTGAGGTTCTTATCTTTGCTGTGACACACACAGACACACACACGTTTTCAGAATGCATATATCTTTAAACATGATAAAGTTATCCCCTGCACGAAATTTCAATATTCCATATTTCCATCATAGGAGCAACAAAACAAACTAAAGGCGGTATAAGCGAATATAAACGAATCGAATAGCATTTGGAAGATTGCCGTATTTTAAAGTGGCATGCTGATGATTCTTTAACTCCCCGTAACTTTTACCCCTTTGAGGTACAAACAGAATGAAAAGTGGAATAAACGGGTACAAACCGAGCGAACTCATATAAGAAAAAAGTTTTTTTTATTAAAGTTTGGTGCTAAATTCACATAAGGGTCTTTGCCCAGGTGCGCTCGGAAAAGCTGCTGAAAAACAGTTGCTTGCGCGCGTTGTTTCAATTTGAAGCAGCGCACCGCTTCCGACGTTCGTTCTTTTTTCGAAATTTGATATATGGCACTTCGTAAATAAAAGGCTCTCTTACCACCTTTGAGCCACAGAGTGAGATTGATCGTCCTAGCTGCGAACTGCACACGGTGTCGTGAAATATTAGCGACTCGCGTTTTCCCGTCTCTAGGGCTTTCTAGTGGCTCCGCGCCAGTATCGCGTTGCAAAAACGTATCGCTTCAACTACCGGTGCGACCGAGTCGCATTCTCCGTCGCTGTGAAAATCGCTTGAAAACTATTGACTCGAACATTGCGCCCGCGCACGTGTCGCTCGTACCGAGCAAAAACACGTCGGCCCGGCCGGCTGTGCGTACGTGCGTCGAGTGGCGTTTATTTGAAAACGGTAAAAAAAGAAAAACACGTTCCTCATTCAGATATCTTGTATTACCAAGTATTAAAAAAACAGTGGGAAGGAAAGAGAGGAAAGCACGCGATATCATTTAATTATGCGCTTATGAAACAATGATACATTGAATTGAATTAAATTTTGCACAATGATATTTATTTTTTTCTGTCATACTGAAACCCCAACTGAGATTTACTAAAAGTAATATTTTCACATTACATTCTATACGACATATTACTTGAAGCAAATTCTTATCATCTTCTCGTATTTATTTCATATTTCTGTTTCGTTATAACGCTACGTCTTAAGCGTGTTAAATGGCGTGAACTTAAAGCGATAAGAAACGTGTAAAAAGAGTCAAATTGCACGCTTGTGTGTTTAAAAGTAACACTCGGATTCGCAGTTAACCTCTCATAAGGAATGCGACCTATGCAAACCGCTCAGTAAGGTTGCTGCGCAATACACCTGTATATCTATCCGAGGAAAAACAGGTGCGCATTTTCCTAACGCAAATCGTCACGGCCGTCTTCGATCCATCACTACGTCTTCCTCCTTGACGTTTGTGGGTCAATAAGTTACACCCGAATGCGATTATCCGCAAGGACGTAATTTGCCGCGGTTTCGATTATCTGTCGGTTCGCATTCGTCGAAAGAGCCGATAACTGACCCATTTTCCGCGACAGACACCACACACACACACACACACGTGTACACACAGACACGCAAGCACGACTTCAGAGTTAAAATATTACAACTGACGTGTATCGCATGCATATGGATTAGGCCGGTGCATTCGAATACGCCGCGGCTCGCGGAGCGACTTTTTGCCGACTAAAAAGCTCTTTATGCTAATCGATTATTACACGTATCGGGACGGAACCGATGCGACGGTCTCGACGAAAGTCTGCATCGAATTTACGTTTGTTAACGCGGACGGACAGTAATGCGCGGCCAATGGGGACAGGGCCGAATTAATGACGCGGCGGGACGAATGCATCATCTGCATGTTGATTAGCGGCCGGTCTATTGCCCGCAGCCTCCTTCAGGATACGCCGGGGCTCTCGATATGGGCGGATAGTAACACGGAGAGAGCCCGAGCGGCAAACGGACGGCCGTTATTGCCATTCGCTCGGTGTGTCGGCTATGTAACCGCGAGTCATACGTTTGACGTGTACGCGCCGACACCCGCCGCTCTGTGTCTATCGACCGGCTAATATTTTCATTGTTGCTCAATTATCGCAACGCGCGCACAACACGTGCATTCGTGAGCGCGCGTCTGGAATTTCGTGTCTGACGGCACATCGGCGGAAAATTTTCGACACGTCCGCGCCAGAAGTGAATACAATTATGCCACGCAATTTGGTATTGCCAAAAGCGTCGCTGGTTCGCAACGTCGCCGGGATCGTGTCGTCGCTGCAAACCAAACGGTGCGTTTCTAGTTTCGCTGAATGGTTGGTCGATATTTGGATAACTTGATATTCGCGAGTTTTCACCTCAACGGAAAGATGCGCTTTTTCGAGAATAGGAGTTAGAATTTATTTCAGAATTTATTTCAATTCTCTCTCCTGGGATTAAAATAAAGCGCTAAAATAAAGGGGAAAGGAGAGAAGTTGAAGCACGCGATCTTCTTCGCTTGCTAAAATTATTACCATCCGAACTCGTTCCTCGACTTCACGACCGCGTTGCTGTAACTCGAGTGCTGTCGACACTCATTTATCTACATTGAGACGTTGATGGCTATGTTTGAAGTGGCAGTTTTTTTTGCCTCGCGAATAGTAAAATCGGCCGGTAAAATTCTGGAGTATACAAGACGAGCAGCGGATCCAAACTCTCAACGCGACTGTGACATGGCGGAATGGTACTAGAAAAAAATGCGACTCTTAGAGTACGTCTCGAAAACGCCGAGGTAAATTAACCGTTAAATCGAGGTTTCGTCCGTGACGTCTTCGAGAAACTCACGAAACGAGAAGCTACGCTCGTCGTCGTCGTCACTGCGCCACTGCAAAAGAATTTTCTCTCTCTTTCTCTCTCTCTCTGGCTCTCGGAAAATGTATTTTCAGACCGCGGAGAACGTTAACGACCGTGCTGTTCCAGAAACAGATTTATTCTGTCAGCGCATTCAGTAGCAGCCGGAGCAGCAATAGCAGCAACAGCAAATCTATTTCCAAGTTTCACGTGTGTCTGTGTGCGTACGCACGCGTGTGTTCAATCGAACAATCTTTTCTTGTTACATACCAACCTCTGTATTTATTGTAGAGAACAATAATATAAAAAATAATATCAATAATATAAAAAAATGTACATGGAACGATTACGCGCATAATCGCGAGTCAGTCGGTGTTGCGAATAAATTTTCGTCCAATTACCGATATTTCCTCGAACACGGAAGCTCGCGCGCTGTGATTGTGCTGGACGAGATGACGCGTGAAAAAATAGAGCGCAGGCTAAAAAAAAAGAAAAAAAGAATATACATTGCGAGAGCACTTTACTATGAGAGTAATCGCTCCATGTTTGATTCGCATGTTTACAGCACGCATTTTCTAATCTGATCTCCAGTATAATACTCCTGCTCGTGCATTTTTTCCCCGTTGAATAATTAGCTCTACAAAACGAGCGTGATTTTTTTACTCCTCGTGGAGTATTACACTCGAACGCGCGAAATCTCGACGAGCGCGCGCCGGTGTCGTGTGAAAAATACGGAGGAAAATATTTAGTTAAATTCTTTCTCTCTCTTTCTTTCTCTCCCCCTCTCTCAGAGCGGGGAAATATGACAGTATAAATATTTTTTACAGCACACGCGCGTCATACGCGGCGTCATGCATAGAACATACGAATTTAACCACGATATAGCGCGGCGCGTTTTTAGTTTCCGCACCCGCCCCCGCGGACTGCGACCGATTCCGCTTTGGACGACCGCCGGGCGAGTGAGTGAGCGGAGAGACGAGAGAGAGAGAGGGAGAGGGAGAGGAATATCTTTCGGTATGCGACGTATGTGGAACGCTATTGCACGTCCGGGGTTAACGTTCACGCTAATCTCCCGCTGACGGAATATCTCGCATAGCCGAGCGCGCAGCTCGTTTCTTTTCGCGAATAATGGGGCCCCCATTATGCGACCGTCTGCTTCTAACTCGTCGCGATCGCGCACGAAATTCAAACTAGGCGCGACTCATCCTTCAGCGATGTCGACGTCGACGTCGACGGCGGTGGACCGTGCGGGCCTCAGTTTCATTAGTCGCAAAACCGAGAGCGGTGATTCAGCGTTACGGCGAGAGACGGCGGATTATACGGTATCGGGTGCAAAGGGGTCGTGCGAAACGGGCTTAAAAGAGCCGCGATCAATTTGTAGACCTCCGCGGCACGTTCCTCCCCCGTCCCTCCCACCTCTTACCCTCTTGTCAATCCATTTGCTGCTCACTCGTGGAGCGTAATCTCCGAGATTAGGTCCACTTCGCGACGTAACTTGCTTCTTGCTTTCATTTGTTTTGCTCCTCCTTCGAGTCTCCTATATCTCACACCTCGAGATGCCCCGCCATCTTTCTTCCTGTTTTAAACGATCGGTCTGTCGATTGAGAGGGTGTCTAAGTAATGTATACTCCAAAAGTGACGATAAAAGTAACAATAAATAAAAGAACTTCAATTTAAGTAGATTTAAGTAGGTATAAACTGCAGGATTTTTTATCAAGCGAATATTTATACCAAATGGCCAACTGGCAAATAAATTTTTTTAAGACCACCTTTGATGAACATAACAAAGGCATAAAGCGAGGCTTAGAAACTGAATTCCTGTTTGTCTAGCTTTTTTCTCTTCTCCTTTTTCGTTTTATCTAATAGAACGCCAATGAGAACTGCTCCTCAAGAGCGACGATATAATGTTCTAAGAGGCCTCCTGGTCTCAGGACGCACAATAAATTCTAATCCATTCTGCTCGGTGGGAATGGTATTCTCTCTATTCATGAAATTGTCGCGGCCATAACGGTGTCGGCAGATCCTGACACGCGAGATTAATTGCTGGCAATCTCGCGTTAGATTATCGCGCGCGTTAGACGAGCGTTTGCGCGTGCGCGCGCACGATATCGCGAAGCTCCTTCGCATTATCGTGGCGTAAGAACGAACGCGGCGCACAAAAGGGCCGTCGCGGGAACGTGTCTCGTTCCCGGGGCGAAACACGGCTGGTTCGTCGCCTTGCCTTGATCGCGGTTCAAGGTACTTACGTAAAGGGACATATCACGACACGTAACGTCGCCGTTCGCCGTCACTTTACGCGTCTTTTCAGTAATGTCTTCCGTGTCGCTCGACGACAACGACGTCGTCTTCTTCACCGTCATCACTCTGACTCTTTAAGGAATTTATTTACTTAAATGAAAATGCTTAAAACCTGTTATAAATATTACATATTAGCACGGCATAGAGAAGAAAGGATAGCATTCACTACACTGATTTATATGATGGTCGACCTTAAGCTGGAAAACTACTGTTGAGTAGCATTATATTGAATGAAATGTGCCAAGATGGTATAAAAAAATTGATTTCAAATTAACACTTATTACTTAGATAATGAAATAAACATATAAAAACATAATTTTTACTGGATAAATGGTAAATTTAGGAGTAGCTCCCTTGATGCGCCTTGATGAAAATACGCCTTTTGGGCTCTCTGAAAGTACATATCTAATGAATAAATTCCTGAACGTGTCGCTTTCCTCTCACGAATCGTCGGACGTATTATTCGCTTCGTCTCTTTCTCTCTTTTCCCCGTCTCTCTCTCCTTCCTTCTCATATATTAACTTGTCCTTTATGTAATTGGTAGACCGGCTATATTAAGCTGTCGATTGCAGTGGAGGGTTGCACAAGCTCATACTTAATATCGTACGTAACGCAAGGGAACGCGACCGGTGCGAGGACACGATAAAAACGATCCGGGTTCCATGACGAGTTATGCGACGAGTTATCGAGAGGTTACCCGCTTAATTGGGCGGCCGCCGCACATTTGTCAGGCTTGTCCCGAAGGGTCGCGATCCTTCAAAGCCGCATCGACACGCTGCTCGCCTCGGTATTAATGCCGGGCCGCACCTCCTCGCCACGTCGTTCGGCGGGCACCATATGAAATTCCACAGCTGAATGGATGCGCCTTCCTCGAATCGCGCTCAACGACCGAGTATACCATCGCCATCGCGTCTAATATCACCGGATGAATCCGGAGATTCGCTCGAATAAAGGCGAATCTGCATACCTGACCTGAATGAAATGTTCGATTGGAACGGTACGTTGATCCACCGTTGGAACTTACATATTCGTAATCAGTCAAAAACTATAAAATAAGACTAATTTTGATTCAAGACGTCTGGAAACACACCAAGTGAAATACAAACGCGTCGCGATCCCAAATTGGGAATGACTTTTTGCCCGTTGGAAGCTCGGTGTTCTCGGGGTTAATACGGGGTGCACAGAGCGCAGCGGCGGTGGGCTCTACAATTCCTAGCGGGAGTCGCTATAATTAGAGATGACCTGGCTGATACCGTCGGCGAAGCCCCTGAAGACTCCTGGCGATGTGTCTTTCCGCGGCTCCTTCGCTCTGCTTTTCCGACCGGCGACGACTTGCGCTTGAAAATTACATCCACGTCGAGTAGTGTTCCCACGGGACGGCGGCGTCAGTTCCCCTTTTGCCCTCTTCTCCTCCTATTACCTTCAGACCGATACCTGCTCGCCTGCATTCAACACACCTTATCACAGACGTGTCGCTCCGAAGGAAAATAGTCAAATTACGTGGAGGATCTGTTTCACTGAGTGAAACTGACAAATCGTTGAATAATTGTTGTATCAACCTTGGTAGAAATGTATACGATCTGTGTAGAGATCTGTTCAGTTATTGTAGCTATCTAGTGTTAATGCATTTTCATTAGTAATAGAAATACTACATAAAAACTGGACAAGAAAATATAAAATTAAATATTTGCCAATGAATGGACAGCCGAGATTTCTTATTGAAAGGCATTGTCAATAGATATTCTCTAAGCGTCATGTCAACATGAATCACTGAATTGATCAATTAAGAAACTCGAGAGAGTCAACGATTAATCTAATCAAGTATCGATTATTGACCACATAGACGGTATTGGGAAATGTCCCAATTCACTCGCTATATCCGAGAAATAATTACACGAAGAAACGATACCTTCATTTAGTCAAGCGATTAAGTGATTCGCATGAGTGCTATCGAATCGGTCGCTCGGTCTCGGTGGTTTATTTAGATATGCCGTTAAATAAAATTGACGGCAGCGTCGATATCCTTTGTTTGCACTCCCGAATCACGGGAAAATGCTTTTTCCGTTGGCATTTCGCTCGGCCTTTGTGTAAGCGTTTTGTAAAATTAAAATTGCATCGAGAAATATAAAACACACGCGCACGCGTGCTCACGACTCGATAATGCGTTGTTGCAATCCGAGTATATACGAGTCACTGCTTGTCAAATGGTATTTAATTAAGCTTTCCTGTTACGCTTTGCCGGGGCTCTCGTCAAACGCGCGAAATGCGAACGATCAATATTATGAATCCTAAACGCGTGATTTATTCCGACTCCGCGTGCATGTAGCTTTATACGCGATAAACTACAAAGATATTTCGGAATGAGGGCTTGTACACGTGAATTGTCGACTCATCGACGTAGTGCGCTTTGATTTCCGCCGATTTAAAGGCTGCTTTTTCACTCCCTTCTCGGTGGATGCGCGCATCCGATTATAAATAAAAATACGAACGCGCTCAACGTCAAACGTGCGCGATAACGCACGCGTTCGCGTACGTTAGAACGTTGCATGTGCGAGCTCGTTGTCCCAGTTTTAGCTAACGAGCTGGCCCTTTTATCGCGACTTGGCCATCTTGGTCGGCTCGAGGTAACGAAAGCTCCGAGGAGGAAACTCGATATTCTTTTATCTCCTTCTTTCCTGCGCACGCGATAAGAAAAACCACTCGAAAACGGCCGGCGAAGTAACTCGGGCTGCCCGTTTTCCCGGTAATTTTCTTGTAACCTGGGGAGTCGCACGCGCGCGCGAAATGAGAAATCGCTAGGAAATTAGCACGTGCCAGGGAGACAGAGAGAAATAGTGAGAAGAGGTGGGAGCAGAGGATGAGAGGAAGAGGAAGGCTCATCGTTACTTATATTCGCGCCGTATCGACCGGCGTTGTTGATGTCGTCGATAATTAAACGTCCGCTTTCTAAGGCGGCATTCGGAACGGATGAGATCGCGACGGACGGATGTTCGTGACGATGCAGCGATTAATATTTCAGTGCGCGACGTGGAAGGAAATAGACAGGGAGGGAAAGAGAGAGAAAGAGATAGCGGGCGCCTAATGCGCCGCATTAAGAGTGACGATAATGATAATTTCCACGACAACGACGACGGCGACGACGACGCGAAAGTCGGCGCGGCGCGACGAACGTGTTCATTATTTCGAGCTGGAAAGTAGACCGGCCGTTATTAGCTTTCCACGATCTCTCACGACCGCGTACATTAGACGTCTATTACGCGTGTGTGCGCACTCGGCCATGAAAGCCGTGGACATCCCGTCTTATATCGTGCACCGCGTAAACCGCAGCCGCGACTAATAGAGCATAACCCGCTAGGTAAGTGGCTACTTGAATTCGTAAATGATGTTTCAATTGCGGAGGATAACATCTCGCAGGCACGACAAGTTATTTGAGATATCGGCGGGTCGCGCTGATTCAATCCATCAACACGACATTCGACGCGCGACAGTGAATTCTCCCTGAATAGATGTTAAAAATATCGAATAATTTTAATAATAAAAATAATCAATATTGTGTCTTTATTCTCCCTTTGATAGTTATTCCAGTTTCGCGAGAAGATCGATTTGCTTGTCGTGCAGAGTGTGTCAAGTAATGAACTCTATTGCATTCTATCCCTTTCAGAAATATATAATTAAAATTTCTGATATTTCAGACTTATAAACGAGAGTTTTCGATACAATTATCTCTCTTTCTCTCTCCCTCTCCCCTCTCTTTCTCTCTCTCTCTTTCTCTCGTTCTCTGAAATATGCGCGGGTGGATTAAGTCCCATCGAAAATTTACGAGCACCAACTATTATTTATATCTCGGTCCAATGAGCGTATAATTTACGCGCCGCGGAAATATTTTCTCACTTGCTTCTTTGTGTGTGCAATAAAAATAAATCCTCCTGAAGAATAGCTTTGCCGTCGAGATATTTTTCGCTGCGCTTTACAGACTCGATACTCATTATACCGTAAATTTACATTACACGCGCATATTTCGTTGAAGGAAAAAAATCCGTTGGAAGAAGCTCACTCTTCTCATACTCGTATTAATTTGCGTATCGCCGAGGTGTGGGTTTAAAAATGAATCTCTAAGTGTGCAGCTGTGCTCATCGGCGCCTCCTAAGTAAACGAATACTTCGAGAAATCGTGTGAAAAGCCGGCGGAAAATTTCGTTTAGTTAAGTAAGCAGGCGAAGAGACAGAGAGAGAGAGAGAGAGGGGAGGGAAACGACGACGATCGCTTCCCTATCGTTAAACTTTGACCTTCTTCGCGTTATTCCTTTATTTTTTTCGGTTCTTTTTCCACCCTAACTCTCGTTTTCTCTCTCTTTTTCTCTCTCTTTCTTCCCTTTCGCGGTTCGCCAATTCACGAGCGCCGCGTCTGGTACCTCGAAATCAAAAGCACCTTGGGGAACAGTAGCCGACGTCCGAATGTTTATTTTTCCCTTTTGCCTCGTTTTCTTCCAAAAATAAAGGGACGCCAAGACACGAAGATCGGTTCTCGATGTACCTCGGCTATCTGAAATACGCGCTATTGTTCTTCGATTGCGCGACCTCGCGAAGATTCGTATAATTGAACTCTGTTTCGAAACGAGTTAAATAATCATTTTCTATCTTGCCGGGCGTGACACGTAGCGATAGAACGACATGTACTATTGGAGTAAGTTCGTATCTTTAAAAGATATCTCGTGTATATGTAGATTAGACTAAACACAAAATTCTTCAAAATTCAAGGCGTGCCGAAGAAATTGATGAGTCGCGCCTCTTACAGATGGGATTTAATTAAATTTTTCTGATACGCTATCGACGTGTTGCCGGCGTGTTTATCACACATACGCTTCGTTCCCGGGTTATTTATGTGTCGACGGTGCTGGAACGAAACATCATACAACGGCATTTTGTGTAACATCAATATCCGCGCTTGTAGACACAATCAATAACATCTGCGACTGTATAGAAACGAGAGGTATGATGTGCTGCGACATTATTTGAAAATCCATTTGCGATGCACAATATTTTTTGTTCCTCAGGAAGAGAGAAGTATATGCGATATTGTAACGCGAAAACAGCAGTAAACACGTCAATAACACTTTGCACATGCAACAAAAGAGAGAATAAAAGAGAGAAAGAGAGAGGGTAACGATATTTTATTATAAATATAATACGCCCGCGCTTTTGTTACCGCACGTATATTGCTGCACGAATGTGTTAATCAGCCGCGTAGAAACTAATTGGTAACAATAATTGTACACGCGCCCTTTAAAAATACCCGTGTTTTCGCATGTCTCTGTCCACTACAGCTTCATTTGTTTCACAAACATTTATTTTCAAACGAAAAACGCTATTTGCGAGCGAAATCCACGAGCTCTCGTGTCGGTGACGCGTTTGTTTCGCGATGCAGCTCATCACTTGTATCAGCTTGACCACGTATGCTGCGTTTCAGACGATTCTCATGATTATCATGACGTGGGATACAGTTGATGATGAAAACCGTAGAGTATTTTCAATTACATTTATAAGGCAGATATGTCGTATGTGTTGAATTAATCATTAAATTTACATCATACAATAATGCAAAATTTTCGTTATATTCATGCAGCAATAAATTCGCCAAATGTTACACTCAATATAATATTGCATTTTACATGACGTATTATTGCAGCAAATTTTCATAATTTTTTTTTCATATTTCGACATTCTACATAGAGGTAACGTTGCAATAAAAATTGCAACAAAATTTTCATAATCTTGCATCATATACAATTATGATCAGAATTTTAAAAATATCTCTCAAATTTCATATTTTCAAATTTCATATTTTTACAGCAGTTATGTAGTAATTCATATACTGAGAATAAAAATATCTAAAAAATAGTAAATATTTATTTGGTAAGTATTAATAGTATGTTTGCTTAAATCAAGCTTCTTTATTAAATTAAATAGAATAAACAATTGCCTTTATTTAAAGTTTCAAGAAGAAATATATATTTTCTTATTTGAAAAATATTTATGTTGATATGAGTAAATATATATGTTATTACCTACACTGTGAACAAATATTTATTATTTTTTAGATATTTTTTCTCTCACTATCCTACGATTCTAATATAGTCTGCAGAGTTTTGCAAGAAACATAGTAAAAAGGGATATAATTTCAACATAATTTTTGCTACAATATTTTTTCCTGATAGGTACGATTGAACCACTTATAAGAGACACGCAACCTTTACAAAGTCAACTTTTACAAGTCAACCTTTACAAGTCAACTGATGACAGGTTGTTGCCAGGTTTGCATCATGTGGGGAGTGTCTTTCTTGATGCATAACTCGACAACCGCCGAATTCGTTGGGGCGGGTAATCCTGTCGGAAATTCAGCGCGACATTGTGTGTGATCGAACGCTCTTTTCTCGCGGGTCAAATAGAAGATAGGAAATGGAGGTCAGATCGTGTCGCGAGTGAGCGAGGACGAAAAGTCGCTGGAAGGGAAACCGACGAGCCGCGGCGGATATACATAGAAATCTTCGACTCGATAATATCGCGGTTAGTGGGACGATCAGCGGAGAAAGTTTCTCCCTCCCCCGCTCCTTTACCTTCTTTTCTTTCATGTCGCCGTTCCCCGCGGAGTAGAAACCTCTCGGGCCGCTCGCATATCGCTACATTTCGGGACGTCGTTCCTCCCTTTTCTCGCGCAGCAGCTTCGATTCGCACGGTTCGATGTTGGGACGGATTTCAGGGGTGAATTTCAGGGTGAAACGCGCCGCAGCCACCGAGCCTCTTCGGCTGAATCGACGCGACGACGAAATAATCGACGCCGAACTGCGGCGGCGGCAGCGGTGATGGCGGCGGCGGTGGCGGCCGATATTTACGCTGCGCGTTACGTAAGCAATATGGAATTCATTCCGTCGTGCGCAATTAGACCATGCGCTCTGTATTTTCCGCCGTTATTTATATTTGCCCGGAGCGTTCGGGTGCGGCGGATTGATTGAAATTCGTTGCGAGCTCGAGCGTGTGCATGGGGCGAGAGGGTGGGAGGAGGGGAATCGACGGAATTGCGACAAGTAATTCGCGGCCGTTATACGGCTCTCTGTGTCATTAGTTAGCGCGAAAACGTTGCTCGTTCTAACAATGGCGCGCCCTGCAAGCCGAATTCAAAGCGGCGACTGTGTTCGTAATGGAATTATCCTACTGCAACACGGAAGAGAGAGAAAGAGAGTGAGGGAGAGAGTAAAAATGAGCGGAAAAACTGCGATGGTGAACAAACAAACAAGTAATCGAACTACAATTATCAAGCAAAACGCCTGATCGCATATTCTGACCGATTAGCGATTATTGACGGTTACATTAGCCGCTGTTACGTAATTAACTGCTGCAGCAACCGATTATATATTCATCCGCTGTTTAGTCTGCCGTCCAACGAACAGCGTAAGTCCTCTGTTCGTTGAGCATTATTGATTCCGGCAGCGCTCCGGGGGTGCGCGGCTAGAATGCGAGCTGCGACGCGGATCGGACACGAGCTTTCTCGTCGCGATAAGACGGGATCAACGATACAACCCTGAATGTGTGCGAATTCGTCTTACTAGTCAATTTGTTGCGCCAGTCGTGAGTCGTTCATATTCATCGCTCATATTCATCACACAAAATGACGAAATAGAAATACGAAGAAAGAATCGTTAAACTTTGCTCAAAACAATGTGCTATGTAAAATATGATGAGCACATTTTAGTGTAATTTTCCGTGGATATATTGCGCTGCATAAATATAACAAAAAATTTCTATAATGCAAATCTAACGCGTTTAATTCAATACAGTATCTTTAGTGGAAATTTGATGCAGTTTCTGAGCAAGACTATAACTGGGCGAGCCTCCACGCGATCTACGTTTCAGTATGGCTCATAGATGTAATGAAGAAAAAAAATGGTAGTTTCATCGAATTGTCTCGTGATAATCATGAAAGTCTACCTGGGAAGTGAAAGTAAACGAGGAGAGCGAGATCTAGAGACATCGTGTCTAACGGGTTCGCGCGCTCACGTTGCCGCGATCTTCCGGCGCCTCCGCGATGAAAGCGGAGCGCTGGAAAGGGTACAAGGCAATTAATTATTCAGCGGATTACGTTGCGACGGTCGCGCGCAGGACGGCATCGGCACTAGCGGGCAACGCGTCACGGATACGTCGGGTAAAAATAAACCGCGGCGAACGAATATTAATGCGACGCGCGTTAAAAGGGGTCGACCGTTAGAGCGCGGGCGGGAACAATGCGTGCCTATCGGATGGATTATTTTCAGTTTAGTCGAGACACGAAAGGGACCGTGAAAGGGGCACGCGGCTAGTCCTCCTCTTACCTTCCTCCTTCTCCTATTCCGTCCCGTCGTCTCTCTTCCACGACCACGCTATTCCATGAGAGCGACGTGTTTCAGGGCTTAATTGCGCGGGCGTCGTGTCCCCCTTTCGAACTCCGTGCCGATCGTATCTAAATTGAACAAGGTCGCCGGGGGAATGAATAAGGCACTGTTTCCTGCCGAAACACCATCCGCGATTCATCTTCGTTACAGCGAGATAATAAGGGAGCGAGGAGGAGGGATGAGAGTGAGGAGAGTGGAAGCCCGACTCACGCGTTTCCACGGGTGGTCCCACGAATTCGTTGGAGCACTTGCGCGCTCGAGCAATATTTCTTATCTGCCGTAGATAGAGCACTACTCTCGCCCCCTACCTGCCGAGCTTTTCGACTCTTTATTTAATTATACTCGGGCTATTATTACTTGAGCTATCATGCCGTAGCGGCGTGTTCGGCAAATTGTAAGAGAATAGTAGCGGCGAGGAGGGCGCAGTCTCTTTGATAAATGTGCGGGGTCACTTTGAAGCGAGTCTGCGATTTGTTACATCCGTACCGTAAGGGCTTCGCCAAGGGCTTCGTGTCTGAAGTTACAGATTAGAAATTATAGAGATCGCAGGTCGTTGTTCATCCGTGCGTCGCACGCTCTACTAATTACACGTTGGACTTTTAACTTGCGAGAAACTGCTTGATCTATTCTAATAGATCGAATAAGATAGAGCGAATCTCTTAGATAGACCAGTTATAAGAAGAACAAAGAACTATAGTTGCAAGATGTTTGCTGTAATTCCATATTCTAAGCGGAAACAAAATTTGAGTTTTACTCTTGATCTAATCTTTCTAGTGTCTGTATATCCTGAAGGATATACATGGTATATCATACATGGTAGCTAAAGACGTCTTTATAAATGATAGAAAACGCACAAAATGCCATCTGTAAGTTCTAAAGAGGGCCTCTCGGCAAAGTTAGTGGGTTAAGTAGAAAGGAGGTTGATATAGACTTCAAAGCAAGCGTTAAATGGAATATTGGGGTCAAAAGTAGGATAAAAATCTCGACTCGGGAAAACTCTCACCGAGAGAGTATTTTCCTTCTAATGAAGTAAATAAATTGTGGGACGTGTATGTAAAATATATTAAATTTAACCAAATTAAAAAATTTAAAAATTTAAAAATTTAAAAATTTACCAAATTTTTTGCAGTTTAGAATCGTAATTATATGTAGCTAAAAATTAAATGTAAATTATATACATTAATTCTACATATAAAACTCGTACAGTTGTTACTTATGTAGTTGCTATAGTTTCTTCCCTAAGTGCATTACAAGTAAAATTCCTCTAACTTCGAGGACATTGTGCTTAGAATATTTTCATTTTGGTTTGAAAAATATCCTCTGGAATCTATATATGGGAGGATTCCGCTAAAGACAGGATTATATTTCTCTCAGGTAAATGACTTCCTATGAGCGCGCGCTCGATTACGCGATCCGCATGTGTCTATCGTGCTGATTATTTTCGGACCATCTCAGGATTGCGGAAATCCGACCGACATACAGATCCCCGGAGGGCAATATATTTGCGGACTTAATTGAGTGCACGTCGCGTTTCCTTCGCTCGTTTAGAGGCTCCTCTCCCCCGCCCCTCTCCTCCTCCCCAATGTTATCTAAGCGGAACAAGGCGGTCGATCGATAACACATCGCTCGCGGATTAAGCCCTTCCGGCAGCGCGATACGCGCGCATCCACGCGAACGAAGAGCTCGTGGTTGAGAAGAAATTCGAAGCACGCCAATAATTGACAACGCGCATTTCGCCACGCTGATTAATTTCGCGAATATTTCTTGTTATCGCGGGGCAATACACTCGGGCGCGGCGGCATACATTCCGCGCGCGCTGTGAACTTGGAACATTACATTTATTAAATAATATCATGACGTTTATTCGCGCGACAATCATACAGGCGCGCCCGCGTAGATTCCATTTGCGACCTGCAAATGTTGCTCGTCGCGACCTTGCAATCTCATTTAATTCCAGACGCGCTCGAAGATTTAATTTTCTATTCACGTCAGAAAAGTGACGAATCGCACGAGCTGGTGCCCAGCAGAACGTCACGATGCATGGTTTCGCGAATGAATTATTTCCAGAGCCACTGTGCGCAAAAACAAAACTCGCCCAGGTCTCTCAGATGCTTCCGTTCCAGTTATGAATATGAAATCAAATTTTCTGAACTTGATTTTTCTCTTTTTATCTCGGGTTTTAATCAGTCAAATGAAAAGGATAACGGAACTCAGCCGAGATTAAAACCCCCCGAGGACCGTCCCGAGGACCGCGCGAATCAAGCGCTAAAACGATCGATTTAAAGGTTAACGTAGTGCCGAGTATCGCCGCGGCTATCGGAAAGGAATTTGCGCGGCGGTTTTACCCCGGTCGTTCTCGTCTGCTCCTCCCGTCTCTAACTTGCAAATGCGAGGGAAAACATATATCACGGACTTAATCGCGTCCACGCCCTCCTTCACAAAGCGCACGGTCGCCGATAAAACTACGTTCTTGTCGACTAAGTAAGCACGTATCTACCTAGCGAGCCACCCCCGGCTTTTCCGGGCCAGCCGGTCGGCCGCCACCGCCGAGTAGGAAGCGAGAGGCGGGATAAGATTACAGGAGGTAAACTTCGCGCGGCGACGAAAAAAGGAGAGACGGAGTCAGAGCCAAAGCGAGAGAGAGAGAGAGAGAGAGAGAGAGAGAGAGAAAGGAGAAGGGGGGAGAGAAAAAAAAGGAAAAAAAGCTCTCAGAGCGATTTAACGTCCGGGCGAGTAATCCATAAGCTTTAGTTTCGATTCCCGCGGGATCCGCCCCGTTGCCTGTTGATTATTTTCCCGGACACCGCTCGCTCGTTGCACTCACTTTGATTACCGCTAACCGCCCACATTGCATCCAATCTCGCTCTTTTATCTATGGGGTGCTCCGCAGAGCATTGACTCGCTCTCTCTTTCTCTCCTCTCTCTCTCTCTCTCTCTCTCTCTCTCTATCCTCTCTCTCTCTTTTCTTTCCTTCCTTTCTCTTTCTTTTTTTAAAACTAACTTTTGTATTTTTAAGAATGGTTTTCTTTGAGTCCTCTGAGAACGCGATTCCTCGCTTCGACTGCGACTGCGAAGCCATCATAGACATATAAGTTAAACCGGATATTGCTGTACACGAGGAATGAAGTCGGCATCAGGAAGTGTAGTCGCAACGGTGGGAGAATGAATTCACATTCGTCTTTATATAGTATAATTGTAATATAACGATTGTGTCGGAATTCTAAATATTTCTAAATATTTAAACGATATAAAGATGCTTTGTTTGTCTGGTTGGTGAAGAGAACGAAGGAGGAAAAGCGATCGCATGGTCAATACGTTCTCTCTTTCTCTCGCTATGTTTCTCTCTATCTTTTGTTTCTCTTATATCGCCCCTTTTTAGAATACTATTTCTAAACACTACTGTCAGTATTGTGACCGAGAAAGCATTTGACTTATTTCTGTCTTTCAATATTGTGTATATGCGTCATCAGGCATCCCGTGCGTAGTCCGTTTTATAGGTCTATAGAAACCACCCTCATTGTCGCGAAACCTAACCCGCTCCGTCTGACGTCAGCCTAAACACGTTTGGCGGGCTCTCGCCACTACCACGGCGTTCGGCCGTCATGAATCTCCGTCCGGCCTAATTGGAAAAGTCCACCCTCGCGTACGTAGCGCCGAAGCGAACGGCCGATTGAAATTTCCGAGCACGTAGCACGTTTGTTTCCACCGGGAAAAATATCCCGTGCTCGCTGCACCTCTTTCCACCATCTCTCCTCTCCGTTTTCTCTCTTCGCTCTCTGTTTCTCCAGCGCGCATCCCCGACACATCTCGAGGATTCCGCGCCACATGCCGCGATTCGTATTCAGCGTCGCGAGACGCGGAAGGATCGATCGGCATTGCCGTAGGATCCGCATCTCCGATCCTTCCGGTCTTCTCCTCGGTGTGCTCGTCAATTCCTTGAGGTTTTTTCCTCACCTCGTCTTCCTTTCTTTCGCTCGCTCGCTCGCTCACGCGACTCCTACGGACGGAAAACTACCGGAATCCAATTCCACGTAGGTAAGCTTTCCCGCGGAACCGAGGTAGGAGGTCGCGACATTAAGCAAACACTCGCGAGTAACTACATCTTCGATATCTTCTTCCGCGTCGATTTTCTCGTTCTTGATATCGCTCCCGGCAGGATTCAAAAGTCAAGCGCTCGAACTGCGATAGTAGCGACGCGAAGGGTGAATGTTTCTCAAGTCCGATCTGTATAACGCGAGCCCGCGTGTTGCGTTCCTCTTAAAATTCTCAGCGGAGGTTAATTTCCGAGATGAGTTATCGCGCAGCTTTTTTTTTCGCAGGTAACTCCACGTAAGAAACATTCGCGCGCGTTTAATATTCCCCGGAGAAAATAACGCGCTCGAGTTCGGCAAGTAGGTCGCAGCGGGAGTGGGTGAATTTTCCGTAGCCTCAAAGCTATCCAATCGCGCCTCCAGCGGACGAGATGATCCGCTCGCGGTTCTGCTCGGCAACTCGCGAGCGTGTCAATTGCGTGTAATTGAAGTAATCTGCTCCGGTGCAAGAACTTTCTTTTAGACAAATGATCGCTCGGCCGAGAAAGTCGGTTAACTGCCTTGCTGATTCGTTTACTTTCATGAAAACGCGCGGACTTAATGGGCGTTTAAGATAACTGTGTGTGTGTGTGTGTGTGTGTGTGTGTGTGGATGTGTGCGTGCGTGTGCACGGGCGTGCAAAAAATTACCGTCCTCGCCAAATAGAAAGGGCGATCTCTTTGTAGCTAGTAACTGGCCAGATATTCTAGTTACTGGCTAATTTCTGGTCAGTTTAAGTGATGCTTGCTTCGCCAATAATTGGACGGTAAGACGGTAAGTCAGTTTCTGGCCAGTTTCTAACAAATTTTCTACTAATTTCTTATCAGACTTTTTTGTAAAAAAAATCCATTGAATAGTTTTCATTATTTCATTGTAAAATATTATATTTATCATTCAATATAATATGAAACTCGTATTTCAAAATTTTTAGTCTTTTTACGTGCAAATTTATTCATTGTTGAGGTCGTTATAACTTTATTTTTAATTTTAGTTTCATTTTTTTTTTTTTAGTTTTTGGTCAGTAATTGGCCAAATAACATTGGCCGATATTTTCCGAAGTTTTACTAAACAAAAGAACTGCCCAACATTTACTATTTTTATTATCTAATTTCTGTCTAATAGCTGGCCAAGCTATATTGGCCAGCTACTAGATATTTTCCTGCCCAGTTTCTGAATTACCGTTCAATAAATCCTGGCCAGTTTCTAGTTACCGACCAATCTTATCTGGGAATTTTTTTACTTGAGCCCTTCTTACCTTGCGCGAAAGGAACACCCGTTTATGTTGCGATACAAATCCAACATTATAAATCCCGTATAATAGGCGATACACCAACAAAAATCCGTGAAAGATGTAAATATCCCTTTTTCATGATCCGGATTTCAGATTCTCGTTACCTCTGTGTTTGCTTGCGCGCGCACACAGTTAACAGGAGTCGCCTACGTCGAAAAATTGCCAATAATTTACGAGCTAACCGAAGCGAGCTCCTCGTGGCGCGAACGCGCGAATGGCGATACATTGGGAAAGTTCTCCTGCGCGGAATAAAATTTCCTGCGCCCCATACCTTCTTCTTTTCTTTAAATGGGAACGCTTTGTCCCTCGAGCTCACCGAAGAAAATTAAACTTTAGAACTATCGTAGTTTAGAGGGATTATTGGGAAATTGCAAAAGTTCGCCATTCCTCAAAGTTTACGACTTCACCACCTTAGCGCGCGATTCGACCGGGCAATTTAAAAGTGTAATAGTCCGCTCGCGAATGAGAGCCCGATAAGTGAGGAATGCACAGAGAGAAGGCATCGACAGCTCGCGTGGCAGACTAATAATAACGTCGCGTCGCGACTTCCGCAATTTCAAAAGGCTCGCTTCGTCGACATTTCATCGAAAATCGTTATCGCAATGTCTAGTTATAACTGGTATCTGTGATGATTTTTTTAAGCATCTATTTGCGATGCGAGCACATGATATATTCGCAGCTACTGAGAACTCTCGAAAATCGATCCTTTATTTCAACTCAAAGAATGAAAATATCGGAGATGATTCATTTATTGCGATTTTTTAATTCGTACTCTAGGAGTTTCTTCCTCCTCCTCCCTTCCTCGCCCTCCTTTTTACTAACTAAATTTGAAATCGTTAGATCAAAGTGAAAATAGACGTAGAGCAAATTTAAGAATTGTGTCAAAATATACTCGAAGTTGATTCAAATATTTCTGTTCGTTAAAATGGGGTTAAACTTGGCACTCTTTGACACGAAATTTTTTACGGTATATATTCGTTCTTTTCCGAATTTCTCACGGAAATCTAAAGGATCTCCGACCGTTCATAACTCATGAATTGTTTTGGCCTGATTGTTGTCTTATAAGAATTACTGGACGTACGTGATATATGACTGATGATCCGCGGAAGTAAGCCAGACGTTGTCGCGATAACGATCGCACTTGTTACACTGAGCGGTGTATCGCCTCACGCGCGCGCGCTATCTTCTCTTCCGTTACGTTGGCATTTTTCAAGGCGCGTAACGCGATGCGCCGGCACGAAGACGAATCGCTAGGAATTGTAGATTCCTCGGGGACACACGACGATGGGGTAGCCGTGACGTATCGAGTATCGATCGCAGCCATCACCGGCTGTACGTATCGTCACGTTCGACAAACAGTTTCCCCCCGTTCGAACTGGTGATCCGCGACTGCTGCTCATAGAAATTCAAACGAGTATTGTCTGGCGGACATTGGGCCCCGGTTCGCAGGCCCCTGATTTCTCCCGGTTTCCCGGACGTAATTACTGCGTCCTGACGACGGGACACTAACTAAACGTGCAAACTCGAGGAAGGGAGGGACCATACTCCAGCGGGTTACATAACTCACTCGAAATCGTAATGATGATCTGCGTATCATTTTAGTATGACGCACTTTTACGCGATCGCTAAAATATTCTAATTATTTTTTTCATCGCGTTTAAAAAAAAATTTGTTTTCATATATCTAAAACTCCTACGTAAATTCGACGCGACAAGTGCCGTTTAAATTTTCATTATTTTGATGCAAGTCGCGTCTCCATTTCATAAGGAAGCGAATAATCTATATTCTGTACTGCTTTGGTAGAATTTTAATGCAGTTTTCGAGCCGAGTTGCCGGACAGTTATGTTAACTTTTGTCTAGTAACTGAAGAGCAAAACTACTTGGGATCCCAATCAAGATGCAACGTTTTTCCTGCAGTTACTGCGCAAAATCTGAATCCATTTACTGAATGAAAACAGAACAGAAAGTGGACAAAACTATCTAATTGATCAAATTTCCTATTTATAAAATGGACAAGTTTGCCCTAGTAGTATTTTATTTTTTGTGCATGCTTTTTAACTGAAAAATTGTAATGCCAATGATAGTCGTAGCGCAGGAAATCTTTTAGCGCGTAATATATATTTCGAATATATTTAATATATATTCTAATTTTTGTTCCCTCGTCCTAACATGCTGAATGTACGCCTAAGCGCAAACTCATTCACCCGAGCTGCATCCACTCGGAGCGACAAGCGAGCTGTAAGAACTCATCCTGAAACAACGCGTCCGCTTGGCCATGCCGATACGCAAGGGGTGGAAAGCGCAGGGTGGTGGTGCGAGAATAGCCCAGCTTTTTTGTTCAAAGCTCTCTCTTTCTCTCTCTCCTCCTCTCTATCTATCTATCTATCTATCTCAACCTCTCTCTTTCCTTGCTACTCTCCCCCGGCATTAGCCTAAATGTACGAACAAGGTGGGACGGTCCCAAGCACGTTTTTGCCGAAACTTCCTCTTAACTGTCTCGGACCGTGTAGAAGCAGCGCCGGCTCTTTTTACCCTAATAGACCCGCCCTCCGTCCCACTACCCTTTGTGCTAGCGGGATTACCCGCGCGGAAATTACTCGACTCGATAGGGATCGCGTTTATCGCCACGTTCAGGATAACAGGCGTACAACGACGACGGGGTGTACTGTCGCGAAAGCGAATAATGGCGGGGCCAACTCGCTGTGCGTTTAATAGCGTGTCGCGTTGTTTGTTGCACGGTCGCGAGGGAGATACGTCTTGAGGAACGACAATCCGGTGAAAAGTGCGAGGCCAACGCGCATAAATCCACTCGGTGCGCGCCAACCAATTTACATAATCCGTTTTCAAGCAGCAGCTCGCTGCGTTCCTTACACGCGGCTCCTTTATTAACGTGGAACGGGCGTCCCATAAGATGGCACGGCGCAAACTGCATCTCTCCGCCGATATTTATTTGGGTTACGCAAAGAAGCTCGCACGTTAAGTCGAAGCGTTGCGCTTGAAAGGGCGAGTCCGAGATCATAATCGGTTTTGAGACCGGTTCAAGTCTTGAGGACGTTCGCCTTTATAATGGAGTCACGATAGTTTCGTCGGTTGAGGATTATCGATTCGCGTCACGAAATAGTCCGCGACCCCTCTTGAGAAAGGTAGGCGAGAGGGAAATGGCCATATCAACGGGGCGATTGTCGTCGTGACGAGGAAGAAGGATGAGAGGGAAGCGAGCGAACGATGAAAAACGCGTTATCTGAAACGTGACGTGCAATATTAGCGTGCGGTACTGTTATAAGATTGATCGGTCAGAAAATCTACCATGATTGATAAGGCTTTACATGTGCCAGATCGCGATCTCGCAATGACCAAGTGGTAAAAAGGCGAAAGAGGCCGGCGCGTCGTCTCGCCTTTTAGCTCTGCACCTTCGAGCTATGTGAAGTTGGCTCCCCAAGCTGGAAAAACACTTTTATGGCATCATACATAATTCTAATTGTTATCATTCATTTGGTAGTTGGATTTTAGCGTTTGTTAGTTTATTCCTGACATTAGGGTCAACAAACTGACTCGGCAGTGCAGCCGTGATAATTTCACGAAACGTCGAATTCTCGCGCGCGCACGAACCTTTGTCCCGTCGTCGCAATGTTCCGACGCATTGCGACGCGACGCGGGCCTTTGCGAAAGGACCGGCATTCGCAGGATGATTTCGAGGCACGTGCGGGGAACACGACGTTGGCGGTGGCGGCCATCGATAAGGTCGGCGTCGGATGCATTTTCCACGGGACAGTTATTCGTCCAAGTATGCGCCGTGCTGACCGCGGAACTGTCCGTACAGGATGCCGGGGGAGTCCTCGTTCTCGCATACCCTAGCAGCAGTCTCTCCGCTTGTTCCATCTCGCGTCTCGACCTATGCTTGTCCTTTCAATCTGCCTCTGACGCGACGATCGATCGATCGATCGGTGAATCGTTCGTTGGAACGAATAATCTAGGCCCGCGTTCCGTCGCCATAGTTGTCGTCTCCCTACGGTAATTTCGACCGCGCTTTAGCGGATTGCAGCGGGTCGAGTGCGCGAATGACAAGCCGCGATCGCGGCGACGCGGAGATCCGCGACTACTCGATTAAGCGTCGACGTGACTCGATCGATGTTGGTACATAATGCCTCTCGTTACGAGGAGATACTCTTACGGTAGATATATCAGAGATCTTTCGTTTTCTTTTTCTTCTCGCGTGATAAATTCGAAGTCGATCCCCGCGAATTTGAGATAACGGCTGTTCGCGCGGCTCGATTGCCTCCGCGACCTCTATTTGTCATAATGGCGAGAGGTTGTAACGGTAAGGGGTCGTCGGCCGTGTGTTAATAGCCATTGTAATCGGCATTAGAACTCTCGTGATAGTCCGTGAGAATTTACAGAAGCGCCAGACTCTCGAGCGTGCGGCCATTTAGAGCGCGCGTGAACGTACACGCGCGTTACTGGGAAATTAATATGATGCGAAACAAGGCTGATAGGCCGTGCCGCAGCCGCACAAATGCGTTTGATGTGCTATTGTCGCGTTAGTTGCCGTTGTTGCTGTAATGCGATGGTGCGCGGTCGCCCGATCACTAGACTCGCTCATTGAGCGCCGCGAAAAACGGGCGAAACGCAAACAGGCGGATATTTATCGCATTTGAATGGATGATTCGGGGCTGCGAGCCGAATAAAATCCCGCGAAATTGTTGGAAAAGCGGCAATCCGAAACGCATTAACTTCACTTATTTACTCGGTCCGTCATTAATCATCCCCAGTCTCAAAATATACGCAAGAATAAAAGAGGAAAGCAAAATAATCTAGTTGAAATAGAACCGATCTCGGTGCCGACGATACGGGATTAATTGTTCTATTTGATTTGTTATTAGTTATTTGTACAGGGTGTGTGACGTTAACATGTGGAACTCTCGTGAACAAAAAAGTCCTCTACCATTTTGCAAATAACCACGTGGACTTTTGACCTATTTGAGTTATTATGAAGATTGACGGATGACCCATACACGTACACGATAATGCACACCAGTGCTCTTTAATTGAAAATCTATATGGTTATTTGCAAAATATTTATAAAATGGTAGAATTTTTTTTTACTTTTCAAAAATTTTGTGTGTCTATTCGCAAAATAGTAGGGAAATTGTTTGTTCGGTTTCACAAACAACAAGTGTTTTATATGTCTCTACATGTGCACGACAGTTTCATGTATTATCGTCATATTCCGCATTTATCTCCCTTGCAGTTGCATAGTTTTATTATCGAATACATATCGGTAATTTGTCAAGCAACGTCGCGCCGCTTTGCTTCGCGATTTCGCGTGCCGGCTATTCTCGTCATCGAGATTTCGACTTTATCGCGTGCCTTAATGCGCGTATTTGTTACGGTACTATGGTGGCTGTCGCGGGGTGCACGCTACATACATATTCCGCCAAATGGCTCGATTCCATCGGATAGGACACGTTGCACGACGTTGCTCGCGCGACGTCAACGCACTCGATTCAGATTACAAAAGCATTTTCCCTCGCGCAGCAGCCAACGCAAGTTGACGTCTACATAACGACGGACGCGAGTGGTAGTCAACGAGTGAGGAACAGACAAAAGTATAAAACGGGAGTAAAATGAGTTTGGGAAAGAGAAAGAGAGAGAGAGAGAAAGGGGCAGTGGGGTGGTAGTAGTAGTGATGTTGGTGGTGGAGTATCGCGCATAAAGAACGCGAAATCCCGTCCCGACAAAAACGGCGCGGAGCACTCGCGGAAGCTTCTCCCTTGGGAGATGTGTCTTCTCGAATCAGGCCGCGGAAAGAGAATCGCGACGGAGAATGGTGCTCGTAATAATCCACGACGCAATAATGCTACTAGACAAATTGTCTCGGTCGAGATTTCCATTCTGATGTATGTCCCGTCAAAAATTCAATGATTCCCTGGTAGAAATATGTTTCAACTTTGAAATTATGTCAAATTATGCATAATTATGGGACGGGAAGGATTGAATAATATTTATATTAAAAATTTAGTCAAGTTCTTAATATATGCAATAAATATTGATCCTAGCCATACTTTCAATCTAACTCGTATTATTTTGCATAATATTTTCTCTCCGCGATCTTATCGTTATTGACTGAACATTTTATGAGTAGCAGACTTTACTATAATCAATCGAATTGTTGTATGCATTTTCTGGTCGATTTTCGTACGGTAAATGGGTTCAGATTTTGCGTATCTTCCATGCGCAGTAACTGCAGGAAAAGCTTGACTGGAATTCCAAATAGTTTTACTCTTCAGTTATTAGACAAAACTAACACAACTATCCAGTAACTGTTCGAAAACTGCATTAAATTTCTACCAGAGTATGCCGGGATATTACAGCGTGGTCGAGATATTTCGGAGATATCGTTCTTGTGCAACGTCGTAAATTAATTTTTCGAAAACACTGCGACATAGTTTATCAAGACATGGCCATGCGTCAAAAAGTTGTCCAATATCCCGAATAGAATAGAAACATTTCCGGCGAATACTGACCATATGTTAGAAACTAGTAAGTTCTTACTGTTTAAGTTTTTCTAGATAGTGACTATCAAACAACTAAAAAATAGATAAAAATAGATTTGTTAGATGTTATTACAAACAGTTATCTGAGCATATATTACGTGCCCGTGTTGGCAATCCTGCTATCCACGCGTGCGCAATATAGTAGCGAAGATGGCTGCTGCACTGTCATAGACATATAGAGTAGACTGAGCATTGTTATTAGAAGGCTGAAGCCAAGATCGAAGGACAGAGATATGTTGATAGTGATGCTTTCTCTGTTACACAGTACCGTAGGTGTAGAAGAAACAGAAGAGTGGGAGTGAACATAGTGAAAGAAAGAATAAAATAATGTGTATTTGTGCGATTTGTGAGAAGACACATAACCATAATGAAGTATAAAAAAATTATCTACCAAAAATTCAAATTTAAAAAAATTTCAGTACAAGAATCGTGAACTTTTTTTTTCACGAAACGATTTTTTTTTTAAACGATCATCTTGATTGAACGTTTCAGCGAAGAAAGCATGGGCTGCTAATTGATCGAGCACTCCATTTCGAAACGGGGGTTCCGCACGCGGCGTACCGCCGTGCAATTAATATAGCTCATATATTAATTAAAACGCAAGGTATGGAAATAAGTGTGCGGAGTTGTGCGCGAGATCGCATCTCCGCGGGAGGCCGTAGGAAGTCTGCGGGAGATAGGCACGGGGCGCGAGATGAATCGACACAGTGGAAGCGGGTGCATTGTGCGACGACGGCGACGAGCGGAAGCGCGTGTGCACACATCGCGAAGACGGAAGTTCCCGGAGTGTGTGGTGGTAACGGCGGTGGCGGCGGGGGTTGAGAGAGCAGCCCACACGGAAAATCGCGAAGTCGACGAGCGGCGACGATGACGTCGTCGAGCCTTACGTTCGCAGATCGCGACCGCGCGATACGGGCTATTAAGCGTATGCAAAGCGGAGTTAATTTCATTGAACTTTCCGGCAGCGAAGTTTCGCGCGCCGCGCTACCATGAAATGTGGTGGTTTAAACGGGCCGTCGGTAGGAATACGTAATGAGACCGCGGGCGAAAACTATAGATATTCTCTCCTTTCGCGCGCGCTCGAGTGTCCCTCTCTCTCTCCCTCTATCTGTCTCCCGCGCCGGGCAAGGCGTCCGCACTTGAACGCTGATTTGCATCGTGCGTTTCGTCGAGATTCCGCCGCTACCACATAATCTCTTTGTTCGCAATCGCGTTGAGTTAATGTAACTCTGATGCAAATCAAATTCATGCGCGAATATGGAATAAGCGGGGACGCCGGAAAGCACGCGGATGCGTTTCTTAACGTCATGTCTGCTGCAAATGCGCGCGTGCATTCGCCCCGCATTTGTGAATAATTGAATAATTATACTTCACCGTTAATAGAGATTATCAATATATGGAATGTGCGCGCACGCGTGTATGTGCTATTTATACGCACGCTACTCCGTGTACACACAGTCGACAGGACTTGGTTGAGACCCAAGAGTTCGAAGTTTCCTTTGTGCCCGCGGATTCAACGAAGGATGCACACGTCAGACTTCATCACATGCGACATCACTGCAAATCCAAGTGTTATTTCGGCTGAATCCCTTCTTACAAAAAATAGTATCTTTAAAAAACACAATTGATGGCGAAAGAGTTAAATGACGTGACCGAAAACCGCAAGAGACATGTGAAAAGTTTCGGCCAAATTACATGCTGCGTTTGTGTTTGGAAAATAACGCACTTGGGTTTGCAGTAATCCCGCACCGAGCATCGATGCATTACTGAACTAAAAAAAAAAGGAAAGTATTAACAAAACGGGAAAGTGCGCACCAGGAAGCGCGTCCTTCGCGCCGAGGATTGTCTCGTGCCGGAAAACAACGTCGCGCGCGTTGCGTTTTTACAGCGACGTGTACACACGTGTACGCGTACACACAACACACACACACACACACACACACATACATGCGGAATCGCGACTTATTTCCCCGCTGTCTGAACGACTTACGGCACTCTGGCCACTTCCAACGGTTCGCGTAATACATCGACCGCTTACCGGTATTATTCTATCCACTTATGCAAATGGATGCGCGCGGCTCGTGCTCGCTCTCGCGCCTTCGCGGCGGCGGCGGCGGCGATGGTGGCGTCGGCGGTGGCGGCGGCGGCGGATAGAGGGGAAAAAGGAGACGACCGCGGAAAAGCGATGGTCTCTTAACGCGAGTACTTGTATAAACTTCGATCCCCGTCACGTCGTAAATCGAGGAACTCGCGGACAGTTTAACGCATCGCGCGCGCCGCCTCTCCATATCGGGTTCGCGCTTTATGGACTGCGGAGTTCTGCCCCTTGCGTGCTTGGCCCGCGCGCTGCGTGTGTTGCGCTTTATCGTCGTCTAACATTTATTTAATGTTATGGCCGAGACACACTGGGAAATCCCCCTTTCCTCCTCCTCGTGCGCGCGCAAGCGCCGAAATCGCCATACTCGTTATCTGTCTGGTCGGTCGGCGATTTTTGACTCAACTTCACTCTACAACGAGACGACAGTTCTTCAGTTGTTCTTTTGGTTGGACGGCAACTCTTTTTGTCACGAGATATTTTCCCCCAGTAACATTATTTCAACAACAACTTCGCACAAAGGTACATAGCACTTTATAGTTCGCCTCGTACACTCTGAAATACAATCAGTGTATTCTTCACTGAAATGCTATACTTATAACTGATGACTCAGGTTTAAATTGAGAGAATGTGCGCGCGCATTATTTGGAGAAGTAACTTCTATGTATCTACAACCGATTACGTAGATACATATCAGGGATGGTCTTCAATTTAGACAATTTATCGTTGCAACTTTTTTCGATAACAAGTGTATCGTTAAATAAAGTGTATCATTTAACAACCGAATGCATTACAGATCTTGCAACGGATGATCATTGGATATTCACTGATTATCGATGATATACTCCTTTTGCTGACTCAATCAGAAGTATTTTTACTGATTTACTTTGAGAGAAAATTTGTTTCACTGTACAGTAAAATGTTCTATCTTGTTCGCTCTTATATCGCCATCTCTCTACCTCTGCCTGGCGTAATAAATATTTCTGCCTCTCCCCGTCTCTTCCGCTTTTGCTCCAGCAATTTCCATAAAATACTCGCGCGGGTTGGTGCTATGCAAATGGCGGTCAATGCGTTTCGATTATACATACCCTTTGTGTGTCGCGTGCTCGTCGGAGGAGAGAATGAGAGAGTGAAAGAGAAAAAGAGAGAGAGGCAAAAAAATAGGTTGCGTTTAGCTTGCGGTACACGCGGCCAACAATACGCGACCGTTGTGTTTTATGGCGGTGGTAGGTCCAGGGGCTGTAGCTTGGACGAGTGAAAGTTATGTTTTTGATTATCGCCGGTGAGGTTTACAACGTTGCTGGCTATTTTACGGCTTGATGAATTGCCGCCGACAATTGTTGGAAAATGTCGTTCGCTTCTGTTTTTAACCATCGCGTCACTCGGACCGTACGCACGCGTGCTCTTCGTAATAGGACGTCAGTTATTAATTCCCGCTAGGTTATTAATTTTGCCATCGACGGTTCTCTTTCGGAATATATGTGCACGTGTACGTATGTGGGCGTGCGTCAATCAAATATTATATTACGTGGGTTCGCGCTCTATAAATACACGCTGCGTAGTTATATTTGTCAGGATTAATTCCCAATACAGCGAGTAAATACAAAAATGGACGGTAATGTGGCGCAACGATTTTATTACATTATTATTTTACTTTCTTATTTTTCAAATATGCAAGGTATATGAGTTAAGTATCCGACCGCTCGTGTAAAAATAGAACTCGTTAAATTGAGTAGAAAAATTCTCTACCATTTTGCAAATTACATTTTGTAATTATTAATGAGTTCTATGTTTGGATATCTACTCGTAAATCCAGACACTCCATATATTTGAATCAAAGTAAAGTTCTCATTATTGTCAATTTGTTTCCCTTTTAAGTTGCATTTTGTACCCGCCAAGAAACATAAAACCGATGCTTTGCATTACAAATATAAACCAAGGCTTCTCATTGATATTTAACATAGATTAATGTTCACTTTACCACTAAAGTCGGTGTCTTTCGTACTTACATAATTACGCTATGTAATCCTTATTTCACGAAAGGACGATTTTATGTCCATCGGAAGCGCGGTAATTTCTCCTTTTCAGTGAATTTTGTTTCAAATCGCTACGACGTTTACAACTGGTGTTAAAAACGTTTGTATTTATCCATGTACTTGATTGGCTGGCGCTACTCCTTTTGCGCTGTGGGGTAAATCGTGATGTAACATGCAAATGAAAACATCAACCACATTTCTCGACGCTATGTTAGAAAACTATTCGCGCGTACGAACGACTCGCTATCCCAATTCCCAAACATGGCCGCTTCGGTCGAGACTCGCGACTGACTGTCGCGGTGCTTAGTCTATCAATTTCAACTTAAGACCTGCGCGAGGTCCTAATTCCTGGAACTAGTTCTCTAAACTGCCAGTTCCTCAAGTAAGAGTTAAGACACCCGTGACGATCCCTAATTGGTCTACAGCATGTCCGCCATTAATAGAAAAGAAGCGAATAGAAGTGAGAGAGAAGCTCTGATAACTGAAATGACGAAAGTGACATGCTGTTTCTCTCTCACTACCGTTCGTTTCTTTCCTATTTTAATGGCATGACAAGGATTAGATGTCCTGACTCTTACATTGAGCAACACGTAACCTCTTTCATTCGCGATCAGATGACTTAGATTCCTTTCTTCGTCTGTAACTGTAATATTGTTGCTGCGAGGTTAATATTGTTGCTGCAGATCAGAAAAGGAGTAATGGTTGTGATTATCTGCGAAAAGATGGAGAATTTTTTGCTTATGAACTCCACCCACATATGAGCGTCTCCGTTGGTCGGCCGCGATTTTCTGTCGATCGGCCGCGATATGTGGAGAAAATATCGCGCTTCGATCGTTATCCGCCGTCAGTCGATCGCGGTCACGCGGTCTATCCGGCATCGTGTCGAGGTGTGGCAAGGTCTCGACACGCCGCTGCCAGAAAACTGCACGAAAATTACTCAGCGTCGAATAGCTTTAATAGCCTGTATCGCACGGGTGCGGCAGCCTCGCCTATCGGTCGACCGTTTCTCGCAGACCGGCAATTTTTCGCCGTCTCTCAATACACGAAGCCGGCAATCAGGGTGTGATCCGAGGCGTTTGCTTTATTTACCAACGCGTACCGCTCGGAATATCGCGGGTGCGAAGATGAGGCGCCAAATATCCGGTTGTAGACGATGTGGCGCCGCTAAGGACTCCAGGATAAGGATCGCGAGAGCGTTAATGCCGCGGAGAGAGAGTTATCCTCGCGGTGCCATATGAATTACGGCGATTATTCCGTCACTCAATTTAGTCAACTGCAATGAGAGAAAAAAATAGATAGGAAGTATTTCAAATAGAATTCTATTTAAATAGAATAGACACACAGAAAAATACATACTGCATTCAAGTAAGTGTTACTTTCAAGTAACTCATTGTGTAGTGCATTTGGAATAAAAGAACCGCCACTGTCGAACTATTCCTCGGTTACAAAATTCTACGGTAATTTTCACTACAAAATTCTCTCCGTGTATCTATCTGTGTTAGCATAAATAAGTATATTATCAGTACTCAACTCTCGAAATAAATACCGTTTTTTTGTTAGATCCTTTTTTTCTCAGCGCATACTCACGCAGTCGCCGTAGTCGCGAGAAGAACTCGAGCCCGTTGTTGCTGCAACAACGGGCCTCCAATCCGGTGATCGCGCAGCGGAGAATGCCATCGGCTCGGCGATCGGTCGGAGCGCGTGTTTGTTGATCAAACCGGTTAATTGGTAGCTTATCGGACAAGGTTGAATAGAATAAGGCGGTATGATTTCGCGGGGTTACTCTAGATTGCAGGGAACGCACCGAACGTTACTACGGAGCGAAGCCACACACAGGGCCGCGGGGCGTGGGCATGCATTATCGATGACAGCCCTGAAACGTGTAATTGCATCCGCTGACAAAAATAAAGGAACGCGATCCCGGCCAGTCACCGCCGGTGCCGCCCTGCGTGCACTTCCGCGGTGCGTGTCCGTTGCGTCTCTGCGCGAGCGTCCAGGGAGGAGATTGCGCGTTCCCCTTTCCCGTTCGGCCGATATCGAATCCGCCGATGTATCGACGTCCGTAGCAATAAAATATTGCTCGTTTATGCCCGCGCATTGCATCACGGGCGTATCTGCCGACCTTTTCCAGGCGCACTGCCACGGCGGCGGCCGCCGCGCAAAAGCGATGCATCGGCCCCCGAGGTCGATAACTTTCTCCTTTAATGCACCTTTACGCGTTCGCCCCGTGTAAAATCCACGTCGTAAAAGTGCGAGAACATCGCGTAGATGGGGGACGGTGGAGGGCCGGGGGGAGGGAAGGGGGCTCGCGCGAGGACCGTCGAAGTTACGATTTCCCGCCGCGAAGTAAAGTCGCAGGGTGGAAAATGCGGCGCTCTTCGCGAATCGGGTGAATCGTTATTTAATCAAAGTGCAAAGGAAGGGAAAGTCCTGACGCCGCGATAAACATACGTACGCGCGAGAATATCACCGTAATTATCGTTTTATCGTTTGCGTAATTTTAGATTGTAACGCGTACACGTTGCGCTCGAGTCTCATTTTCTTATCTTATATAGGACGACGATTCACCCGTGAGGGAGTTACTCAACCGTATCCGCGGATAATTTCGCGACGAAAAAGATGTCTCGTTATGTTCTTTGATTTAAGTATCTTTTCATTTGAAGTAACTCTTGCTACGCAAGAATTTTCAGCGTGTTATTTCTCGTCTCTGACGTCACGATTCAATATGGCGAGTACTCGAGAGCCTTAAGACTTAACGATGCACAAATATTTGGTAGTGATACAACGATATCGTAATTCCGAGGTCTATCAATATTTAATGCGTTGAAAGCTCGAAAGCAGCGTTCGCGGGTCGACAGATCACCGACGCGATTAGATTGTGCGCGTTGTATAAATGTAGATGAGCGTTAGTGTCTAATACACTGTTGCTCAATCGCATGATATCGCTATTAATGCCATCCGATAATTTGTGTTTCAGGTAAGTTACGAGCCGTACCCTAATCGCGCACGGCTAGTGGCGTATGATTGACTCCTCCTCATATCGAGTAAGTACGTGGCCGTGTATACGCACGGCGTCGATATTTAATAACCGCGAGTTATACCTCGGGGCTATTAATCGCGGCTCCGGCGCGTCGAAAACGGATCGTTTCCCGCAAGTAGCGTGGATAAATGAAGGTAATACCGCTAATTGCGCGTATGAATCTTTCTAGCGTGCGTACGGATTGAAGCGCACGATTCTCGCAGGCATTCGCCGAGTGAGTCCGCAAATTCTGCATGTGCGCGTGTCTCTTTACCGCGCCTGTGTAGTTGCACACAGTATACGTGTACAAACATACATATATGTATATATGTGTATATCTGTAAAGCTTATATACAAGCTCCTGCCGATACCGTTAGTCTATGATGTGCAGTGACGCGGATTTGCATATGCCGCGAGATTACGTACGCTTCTCTCCCAATTAGCGTCGACGTTAAATTCAGCGACGGCACGTAACCGAATCAATAATACGTAAACATCGTCCTATTATCGCGAGGACTAGATAGATAGAGAGAAAGGTAGAGAGAGGGAGAGAGAGAGAGAAGAATAGGATCTCTATGTTCGAAATATAGAAATAAACACTGCTTTAATTCCAACGGCTCGATAAAAGCTCGCTCGCTCGGTTGAAATATAATTCACGCGAGCATCCAAACGGTCGGTTAGCACTGTTTTAACGGGAATTCAGTCAATATTCCCGTTAAATTACGCCTTGCCATATTTATCAGAGGTTTTTTGTATTACTCCGGCCTGATTTCGGTTTATCGTTTATCGGCGAACGAGAGAGGGAGGGGGGAGGAGCGCTCGTTGGCAAAACAGCAGCGCTACGCGAACGGAAAACGTTCGTTTCGTATCGGACTCGCGGCGTGCTCCTTGACGGCGGTATTTATTTTTCCCGTAGTCGATGGATGCGCAATACCGACGGTTTGCGAATCATTAATAAATTTGCCTTGCTAAGTCATCTCTCTCTCTCTCTCTTCCTCTTTTTCTTCCTCACCTCTCACCTTCTCTCTCTCTTTCTCTTTCTCTCTCTCTCTCTCCCTTTTTCTCAATCAATCCACCCCGCTATCTTCGATTCACCCCCACCTCTCAAGGCGATATTAAAATTTATTCGCAAAAAATATCGTTTGTGTTGAGGGGAGATATGGGAAAACGGTATAAAAGCGAATTTAATTCCGCGTGAGCGGAGTTCGAACGACCGCTCTCTCTCTCTCTCTCTCTCTCTCTCTCTCTCTCTCTCTCTCTCTCTCTCTCTTTCTCCTTCTTTCTTTCCTCCGTGAAGCTCGCGCGTCAACCGAGTCATCGTGCACCTGCGTGAATATGCGCAAGCCGATCGATAAACGCACAATGATCCTTCGCGACCTTCCTCCACCCATCGCCGGCGTGGCAGAGTTTGATTAATTGATTCTGGATCTGTACGTGGCGTTCGGCGAATCATATTTGGATAAATCAGCGCTGATTGCAGCGCGCTCGCGCTGAACGAGCGAGCGAGACGATTTGTGCGAGTTCACGCGCAGTGACGGGAGAAACTGTGCAAAATGCTTTGAGGACTCGTGAAATGTTTACACCGAAATCTAGCCGTGAGAAAACAAACTGGAATTAAAACCCACGGATCAGATCGTGGAACATTTTGTCACGATGCTTTTGCACTATCGAACATTTAACATTAATGTCTTGCAGTCGTCTCTAATTAGTCGCGTCCTAAATCTTAGTCAATAATAATTAATTCGGTGGTTTGTAGATCAAGTTGAAATCTAGAATTTCGCAAACTATTATCGCCACCTCGAAGTAACGACCAAATATACGACGCTGCTATTATCTACATTGAATTATGACGAAAATTCGGGTCGGAGTTGGGTTGAATTTGCACGATGAAAGCCGAACGATGCACGATTTATAGATCGACCGCGCGAAAATTATCTCTAACTGAGACAAAACAAAAATTTTGAGCAATGCATGAAAGATGAATCGTTATTAGACGATGATATTTCTGTATGAAAACGGTCCAAGACGCGTGTTATTCAAGGATGCGTTATCAATGAAAAGGATGGAGGAGCCAACGATATCTTGAGTCGATTTCGCGAAAGGTGTGGGCTGCGTGTTACTTCTTAAAACCGTGACATTAAACATCTCGAAAGCGAACCGAGACGACTTCGTCGCGATATTCTTGCACGCGGATATTTCTCGGTTCATAAGTCGACGTTTTATTTTTTTCTCCTTGCCGTTATCGCCGCCGCCGTCGCCGCTGGTGCTGCTGCTGGGTCGTGAAAGTTGCTTGATTAAAACCGAGGATTCAGGGCACTTCGCAGCGGCCGTAATTGTTTGACGGATATACGGCGAGGGGTTATTACTTCTAAATCTCCCGTCCGCCCGCGCCGTTATCCGCATGCAAAATGAAAAAAGCGCGCGATCGTTAACCAGAATTAGGCTGCCTGCATTAGGAAAGAGGTAGAAGGGGCGCGTCCCGTGCGAGCTCCGTGAGATACGCCGGCAGATTTTTCCGGGGAAAGAGCGTAATCTTCGTAGATTAGAAGTAACGAACGATAACGAGATGATTGATGAGGACGCGGGAATAAGGTAGATGAGGCGAGAGAAGAGAGGAGGGTTGGCAGTGCTGATAGTGGTGGTGGTCTCTTTTTCCACCACTTAATTTCATTATTCCTTCCGCGAGTCGAGCGCGTTTGACGCTCGTCGAGTCGTTGCACTTTCGAGTTTACTTTCTAATCGAGATCGGTTACCGGGAATATCTGTCATTAAAATAAAACAGTCGTTTCCAACGAGTCGTATCCTCCGTATACTAAAAAAAAGTCTCGCAACAGTTAACAGATGCATTTTGAGTTGAGCGTTTCAATGCAATATACGGTAATTAGTGTCAAATATGGTAATAGTTATTATAATAGGGCGTAACTAGTCTGGTAATAATTATAAAGTAATTAATAGAATTGAATTATTTGGTGATAATTAATAAATAATTTGACTATTACTAAAATATTTGGTCATCTCGTATTTGTCATAATGTGATGAATGTTACTAAACAATAGAGCTTTATCTAACAAATTGTTTGGTGATTACGTATTATATATCATAATAATAGTCACCAAGCTTTGCTAAGGTTGTTAGTTAATGCTTATAAAATTATTTGATTATATTCATCTACACGTTTTATAATTGAGACTATTTTACCAAAGTATCTGGTAACTATTACCTAGGCTTGATGGTTATTATCAAACGCAAGGCGTTCACGCATTATTAGAGCATTATTCATTTTGTTAAATATGGCTCATGGTTATTCGACAGAGCTGCAATTGCAATAATTGCGGTTGCTAATCTTACATATATGCACACGCACACATCTACGCGCGCCTGGGGCGATCTCAAAATCAGTGCACAAACACTCGGCAGGAGATTAATACCGCGGTAAATAACAACGAATCAGGCAATTTTGCGAGCTGGGGACGCGGCGTGCTGCGCGTGTATCGAATAATTCCGCGCGATATAAAATTCGCGCCAGGTGCAAACGAAGAGAAAGAGTTGGAGGGTGGAAGCAAGGGTGGGAGGAGGGTATCGTGGGGCGGATCGCGTTCTCTCTTTGTGGCGGCGACACGAAAACGTTAATGATTCGTTTTCCCTCTTTACTCTCGTTTATCCACCGTTCGTATGCCGCTGGTGTTAAGGATGCTTCGTTAGTGTGCGTTTTAATATCGGTCCACGCTAAAGCCACGCGCGTCTCCTCCCATATTTCGTCTCCCCTCTCTCTCTCTCTCTCTCTCTCTCTCTCTCTCTCTCTCTCTCTCTCT
>NW_022639537.1:106843-107197 GCF_010583005.1 Odontomachus brunneus
CTCTCTCTCTCTCTCTCTCTCTCTCTCTCTCTCTCTCTCTCTCTCTGCCTCCCGCGCATGTATCGCGTCATAATTCTTTCGATATGATGCAAAAAGAAGAACGCGAGAGAGTACCAAAAAAGACCGGGTGAAATGACTTTCGACAGCGAGCAAATCGGATGTGCGCTTTACCGGGAAATAATGCTCCGTGCGGCGCGCAATTCGAGCGTGTTAGGCCGCGTTGCACCATGGGCTTGCAGGATGTTTATCGAAAATCGATAATAAGGCGCACGCGTGCAACACAGTTTTGCTCGTTTTCGAGTCGTTTGCCGCGGCTTACAATCCACGACGCTCGCCTCTCCCCCCCCCCCCCCC
>NW_022639537.1:107316-109597 GCF_010583005.1 Odontomachus brunneus
GAGAAAGAGAGAGAGAGAGAGAGGCGCGGACTCGAATTTTAGCGACGCGCTCAAGAGATAAATAGCACTTGGGTTCTTTTTGCCGCTCAAGTATTTCCGTGGCGCGAAAGTATCTCCAATTCGAAACTGTTAGAGAAAACTGCGGTGTTGCGCAAAAACTGCTCGTATCCGCCTTTCTTCGTGGTGTCGCGAGACACAATCGACAGTTTCTCTCTCTCTCTCTTCCTCCCTCTCTCTCTTTCTCTCTCTCTCTCTCTCTTCCTCTCTCCTGCCGTCCTTTTCCCGCGGAGAAATCAGACCGGGTTCCTCGATCTCGGCTTGTTTACAAGGAAAACGCATCCTTCGAATTGATCCATAAATTTAGCGCAGCACGCGCAGGATCTTGCGGCCGGATTTCGGAGTCGGACTAATGGTTTTTAAGCGGCGGAAAACAATGTCGCAAAGACGCTTTGTTTTGGCGGCGCGCGTTTTATCGCAACCGCGCTGTTATTCACGTTACTCCCGCTATTATTTCATCACGCGGAGGTTATTTTGCGTCAGAATGCGTGCAATATACGGTTCATGCTGCCGCATCGCGTCAACTTCCCGCCGCGCACCAACGCAGATTTTAATTAAACCCCAGTATTTTTTTTCCTTCCCGCCGCGCCGGACAATGAACGATATTTTGCGTTTGCCCGTGCAAGTAATGTTTCGTTATTTTTCGGGTGTAATCGTTCCGTAAACGCACGGTTTATCGTACTGAATGAAAGTGCATTTCGTTAGGGGCTGCGCGTTTGATTCCCGCGAGGAAGCCGCTTTCTCGCGGGTGTCGTAAAACGTCAACAAGGATTATTGCAGCTGTCCGAGGCGTAAGATATTGCGAGCGTCCTGAAAATCCCGAACGTCGAAGTGCTGCATCCAAACTCTGAAAGCACACTCGTTCTGTCTTACCGTAGAGGGTGAGAGGGAGAGGGAGAACGAGAGAGAGAGAGAGAGAGAGAGAGAGAGAGAGAGAGAGAGAGAGAGACACGTGTCAGCGGAGGCCGTCGGGAAATCACATCCACCGTTCGCCATAATCGGCTAGCATTGATTGACCGACGCAATCGGCGATGTCCCAGCGCGGTCACATCGAGTCCTGTCAGTGATATGACAGGATGAGAACGTCTAGATATGAGAGATCAACCCCTAGGGCGAATTTATTATATAACAGAGTGTCTGCGTTATTCGCGGAGAACTTGGCAATCCCAAAATTCACGAGCGATCTCTTCTTTAACTCATACGTGCGTTTTGTACTATTTAAAGGCGTCAAGTAGCACTTCAGTTTCTATGTGTATTCAATATATACTGACTCGTCAGAATATGTAGACGTAGGAAGTTTAGATCGATATTTAGATACTTTTTTCGGCCTCAATCGTCTGTTTCAAGTTTTATCTTCTATTTTGAAAACCCGTTCATGTTTACGTTACTACTCAATCGAATTTTTAAAACTCTACTGAATATCTTTTCCACTGCGTGGCGATCGGAAAACATCGAGAAAACCGCGCGATGAATAAATTCGTTTCAATTGTGTCTAAAAACGCTTCTGTGCATATGAATACGGACGAAAATGACCGCGGAATCGGTGCATTTTTTCTCCGCGTTCCAGCAGCCAGACACCCTGTATAAATTACGTATTATTATACGTTGTTATGATCAGTGTGCGCGATATTATTATATCATGTTTTATCATTACCTCTCATTAGAAAGAGCTAGGATACATTATACCATAACCAATCTCTATGTTTGAACAATAACGCTTAATATCCCGACAATTGACGCGATTTCGCACCAATATAATTAACCACAATTATTATAATTACTCCCATTTCTGTCTCTCTCTCTCTTTCTCGCGCGCTTGCACTCCACCCGGCGTTAACTATCGCCGCATCAAATTTTAATCACAGACGCTTTGACGAAGTGACACAGGATCCTTTCTAATTATGGTGTATCTCGCTCCCCTCGTTAGCTCGGAATGATATCGGGTCGGCCTCGTGTTGCGAGAGTTTGCTCGCGGAGGCGAAACGGCCGAACCGAACCGGCGGAGTTTAGACTATTTATCCGCCTGAAGCGTTATATCCGGCAGTTTCGTCGCGTTGACTGTGTGCACACATTTCGCCGCGATTAGCGCGCGTTCGTTAGTGCCCGGACGTGAACTTGGTGAAGTCTTCGCCAATCAGTCGACCGATACATCCGCGTTGGCTCGAAGGATAGTGAGGGTGAGAGAGAGAGAGAGAGAGAGAGAGAGAGAGAGAGAGAGAGAGAG
>NW_022639537.1:109793-117964 GCF_010583005.1 Odontomachus brunneus
AGAGAGAGAGAGAGAGAGAGAGAGAGAGAGAGAGAGAGAGAGAGAGAGAGTGACGAAAAGTGTGTGAGGAAGAAAGAATCTCTTTCCAGAAACCTTCCTCGGGATCCGCGGGATAATGGGAGAATCCTCGGGCGAAGAGAATCCTCTCGGCGACCGCACCGAACGAAAGTAGAGCGCGGAACAGATTGTCGTTTATCGATTTTGTGTCCGGCCGCGCAGACTGACCGTTATTCCGCTTTATAAATATTTAATTAAGCGCGGGGGAGTTACCCCGGTATACACTCGGTTGAAGAGACCGCGCCGTTCCTTTCGAATCTCTCCGCGAGTTCCCGTCCTCGCTCGCCCCGTCCTGTCCCGTCTGTCGCTGCCGATCGATCGCTATGTAATTGAATAACGAAATAACGCTCGCGACGCGGTCGACGCGAATATCGCGTCTGAAATCCCTTTCGGTCGGGACGGATTTTAAATAAGTTAAGCGCGGTTTCGCGTCACTCGCGTCGCGGAATCCTCTCGCATTTTACGTAATTTTTATTTCACGCCGCGCACGTGTATGTGCGTACGAGGGTGTTTGTATATATGTGTATAGAACTAACAGGAAAAAAGTTTTTATCGTGTATTTTCATTCGCCGGGAAAAATATGTTATTAACCGCGCATGTGTGTACGACTGTTTTTATTATGTCATTTCCCACGATATGTTATAAATATTATACAACTTAATATGTATCATGTCTTATCGACACGATAATAAAGACGATTTTCGTGATTCGCGTTTGTCGTAACGATAATCTTCTTTTGATTTAATTTCCTTTTTTTTTTGTTATTCAGCGCGTAAAATGGACGACAACGCGATAAATGGACGAAAATGTTTGTCGGCCGTGCATTATATTCCGTCCAATTAAACATGCCAAAACGTCAAGCAAGTCGGAAATATTTATTTAGACGGCCGGTCGGCCGGCTGTTGCTCTTATTTAATTTATGCGGACGCGATTGGTCGACGATGACGCCTCGCCTACCGATCGATTTCCGTGCGAATAATTTATCGGCCGCCACGTAACTCGCGTGTCATTCAGCGAATTGTTTGTAATCTCCATCAATCGATCCACTACCACCATCGACGCTAATCCTCTTGATTTGCGCGCTCGTCCGTCGACGAGTTTCACGCGGAAATCATTTTTCGATCGCTCCCCCGAGCGAGATTCGAGCCCGGAAATACGGTCGGTAGTTTTTTGAAAAATCTCACGTCGTCGCCGCGCGTACATGCGACAGAGAACGAGAAATAAAAGCACCGACACGTGTTCCTGGCAATTAATCGCGATATTAGATCTGCCTGCGAATTCATGCGTGTTTTTGAAACATTTTAGGGTCTGTTGTTTATGTTTATTTTGTGTTACGTAATTTTAGATTATCTCTTATGACTTCATAAAATTGTATTATAAATTATAACACAGAAAGAGAGAGCTTCATGATTTATAATATGATTTTGAGTTATCAGTGGAAGAAGAAAGTAATAAAACAGCAGATGGAAAACTGCTGATAAACATTAAACATGTCTGTAAAATTTATTGATAAACTTGTTTATCTGAAGCTGTATCATTTATTAAGAACGAAACTTGAATACAAAATGTAAAATATGAAATATAATTTTATGATTTTTGCGCAATTTTTGTATTATTACATTTTGTATAATATAATCTCCTGATTTTTGTATTTTACATACTTAGCTTCTGTCCTTAATTAATGATACAGCTCCATAAACAAGTTTATTAGTAAATTTTTACTGATTAGTAAACAAATTTTTGTTTTTATCAACAGTTTACTGTTAGCATTGTTCTTTGTTTCTTCTGTCTGTTAAAAATTAACCCCGAGAGATATTCTCTCTGCGAGAGTATACATGAATTCGCGGGCTCTTAATATTTCACCTCACGATAATACTATTTATCTCTCCGTCGCCATCCGTTTATTTATAAATCGTATGTCGATCGGGAGGATCTTTCTACAACAATGGAAACCGAAATCTCTCCCAAGGTTGTCGTTTCTCTCCATTTCCTATCTTTTTTGTATGCGTGTATGTGTGTGTGTGTGTGTGTATGTGTGAGAAAGAGAGGGAGAAAATTCACAGGTAGTCGCGCGAGCACACCGTCGACCATAAACTTGCGAACAATCACGATAATGGATGCCTTCTTGGAAAAGTTATAGCTACACCGCTGTAATAATCGGCAGAGGCCGTAGGAGGGACGGAAAGGATCGCGTGGAGGTGAAAAAAAAATCCCGAGCATGAGACCAACGGGATAGGGGGAAGACAGGGGGAAGGAGGAAAGAAGATGAATCTTTCGGGCGGAGACAGATCCGAGAAAAAGTACGGAAACGTGTCTCACGCGGAGGTCTTTTTGAGGATACGCAACCGGCGCGATGTTCGTTCTTTCCTTTCCCTTTTTTTCCTTCTTTCCTTTCTCTTCTTATTTCTCTTTCATCTTACGCGGCGCACTTGCAACTTGGCTACGACACGACGGGTGCAACGCTACCGATTGCTGTCGCGTGTCTCATCTCCTCGCCTCGTCTCGCTTGGCTTCGGCAAAGCCGAGAGGCGTTTATTTTTCCACGCTCGTACGCGACCGAAGCTTTCGGCGGCACGTCACGCGCGTTGCCCGTAATTTTAACGCGCCTGGGGTGGCGGGCAGGCAGGCAGGCAGGCAAGAGCAAGCAAGGAAAGAAAGAAAGAAGATCCGTGAAGTTTTGAGAATGAGAACCCGTGATTCGTGAGCTTCCCAATTTGGGACGCACGACTGTAGAATTCCCCAAATAAAAGTTAGGTCTATAGATATACAAACCAGACTCAGCATTCTCCGCATTGCTATGTGTATTTTACTCTCTCAATAATACATGTAATTGACACAAGAAACGTGTAATTGACAGAGAACGTGTCGCGAACTAAATCGGACGTATTAGATTTTAGTTTCAAGTATGAAAATAATCTTTGCAATGTGTACGACGGCAAAAATAAACGACGAACATGTTGCAAAATTCAGCGGATTTCGCAGAAACTGCCGCTGTAAAGATGTGATTCGCGCGAATTTACAACCGCAAGCAGAGAGCCGGGGGACTTCGAGGAACGAGAAAGCGAAAATAGGACGCGAGTCCGCGGGTCGATTTTAGAATGTGACTTCCAACGGATACGGAGTCGCGTCGAGTTTCCTAAGTAAGGGTTAGGACACTGCGTGATGATTCCTCATTGGACCGGACCTTATCCGCCATTTGTAAGGAAGAAACGAATAGGAGTGAGAATGAAAGCGAGTAGAAGTGAGAGAGAAGGTGCGTCACGCGCCTTAACCCTGGTGGATTATCGTCGTTAATAATCGAGGACTGATCGCCGAATATAATATAACTCGCTTCCTGCGTTATTATCGTTACTATCGTTACCGCCGCTAATTCTTCACGTTGCGCGAGCGCGCGCGCCGCGATCTTCAATTTTCCGCGCGTACGCGTTGTAACGATCCAGAAAAACCACCTCCGGACGACCAGCCGGCCTGCCGGCACGCGTAATGGGCATGGATGTTAGTTACGTATTCCCATTACAGAGAGGAGAGAGAGGAAGAGAGATGCCAGCCATAATGCGCGCACTGGATTTCTCATTATCGATGCCCGTGATTTATGCTCTGTTATCGTAAGGGACATTGTACACGTAGCGCAAGACCTAATTCGGATTACGCTAAGAGATTACCGGTATGCAGGTAAAGCATCGGTTCCGTAGATCGTTTCCTATTGGTTGGCTACCTCGCCTCCGCAGCGTTTCGCATCGGTATGATCGCGGGCCCGAGAGCACGTCGATTGGAAAGCTCGTGTGTGCTGATCGAAATGAAAGCCGACAAACGAATGAACGATATGAGAACGTGGGAGAATGAACAGATATGTGCATGCAACACAAACGTAATTAATGCGTTTCGTGGTTTCCGTTTCTTTTGTTACGCGATTTGTCTTTTTTCTTTTTTAATTTCACTTTGCAGCCGCCAACTGTACGAGCGTACCTCAGCGTCGCTCGAAGAGCACTCTCGCTTTAAGAGGGAATTTTCCAGGGGAATTGTATTTTCGGTTCGCTCCTCCGCGGAAATTTGTAGTCGCAATATGCCGCAATCGAGATCGCGTTCGGAAGTAGATTGGAATCGGATCGGCTTAGAGTGGCTTTAATCTCACGAGGTTACTTTCAACGGACATCAATATCGTTAAACGAATCGGTTACGCGCTTTGAAACATAGTACCGCTCCTCGCCTACGCTCTCCTCCGACGCTCACGCAATATATATTTTCCAACGAGCGAATCGCTCGAAAATGAGAGAAGGAGAAATAATTTGTTATTTATAACGCTCTGGGATCAAATTCCCTCAAGCGTTGGATAACAATTAATATGTAAGTTAACAATTTGTACCAAGTTGCAAAGATATATACAGAAGAACAGAAAGTTAAATAAGAAAATATGAAAAGCAGAAAGTCCAAAAGTAATATTAATTAAAAAAGTTGAACAAAAAAAATGAACTAAAGTATTCCGCATAAAAGGACTATGCCTGAGGTTGGCAGGGGTGTCGAGCACAGATTGGCTCGGTCAGGTTTTGAACGAATTTGGAGATCGTAGTTATGAAAAAATTTATAATAACCACAAACAGTTATAGTTGGCTAGTTCGAATGAGAGAGAACGAAACATTAATACTTGCTTGTTGTCTTTATACAGTGAGGGCTAGGGTCTTTTGTCGTTCCGGGGTGGCGCCACCAGCATGTGTGTCCCGTTGCATTGCTGAGGGTTTTCAGGGAGACGGCGCTACCCAGGGATTGATTTTTCGCCGTTTTAGGTGCCTTCTCAGGGATTGCCAATAAGGGTCCCTTCGCCATTGTGTTTCTGAGGTCCTGGAACGTGGGCTCTGAAGGTTTGATTGAGCGAGTCTGTGTTTGACGCTTTTGTTGACTTCAAACATGATCAGTTTTCAAGATTTTTCCAGATACAACATAAGTTCCGAATTAGAATATTCAGGTTTGTTCAAAATTCATTATTCTACTACAGTACCAATTAAAGTAGTTAAAGTTCTCCAGAATCTTGTTAACTTGAATAGAGTTCTAGTGACTCCAAGCGGGACTTCTGGTTTGTTCATATTTCACCTGTCATTAGACATTTAGTTAATCCAACCAAATGTGTTTTCCGTGTAAAAATAACTATAATTTCAGTTGGAACAAACATTTTTTCTCTCTCAGTGTAGCTAACACAGCGAGAAATTATTAAAAAGAGAGAAAGGAAAAGATATCATATCATATGACGTTGTCGTCAAGGGAATTATCGCGACGGGATATCGCCGCGCGGAGTCCACAAAGAGTCGTTTCGCGAGATCAAAGTAGCCGCGTTTTCCGCGTTAACGTATGCGACGTGCACGAGCGTGTGACGTGGAGATTTCACTAAATGTTTCCACCTACGCCCGCGGCGTAGTTGAGAATTTTTCTCGCCATTATCTCGTCTCGCGCCGACAAATTCCTCGGCGTGTCGAAACTGTTCGATGCTTATCTTCAACGGCGGCGGCGCGTTTTCAGGATGTATATTCACGCGCGACGCTATTACGAGATTCCGCGCGACGACGAGCATCCCGTCGTAAAGCGTTACTAAACGTCCCCCTCTCCTTATTGTCTATATGCACACTATTATTTCTATTATGATCCTGCGAAGTCGTTACTTCTATCTATTTGGAGTCTCTTCGCTGAGGATGTGAAGAAGGCTCGATAAATATTTAATAGTCGACGAAATAAGGTCTTTGTTTTTTTAATTTATTTAAGGAGATGTGACTTAAGATGATCATTACCAGTTTTAAAACTGGGTGTTACTCATGATTAAATAAAACATTTCAATTTCCAGTGAACTCTTTTCCGAGATGAATCAGGCAATTAGATCAGTCGCTCCGTATCAGTAATGAAGTTTGTTAGAATCTTTATACGCGACGTTTCGGAGTGCTTTTTTATTTTTATTACACTTTATCTTGCCGCTAATCCTTAGTTCTTTCCATTTGATTTTTATCGTGCGCATAAATCATTGTTGCAGTCGCTTTCACCGTTTGGGATCGCTCGTTCGAGCGTGCGTATCGACCGAGATTTTCTGGAGCGCGGTTGCAGCGTACTTTCACGTCGCGCTTCGTCTATTTTTCATTATTTCCCGACGCGCTTCGTTTACCTTCGACGAGAGCGGACCGGCGATGCCGCGTCTCTCTCTCTCTCTCTTTCTCTTTCGTGTTAGATGATACTTACGACAGAGAGCCGCAGTACTTGTGCTGATTTAGATCGACGGTTTTTTCCTAATTCGATCAAAAGTGAGAGTTGCGTTCAGCCATTGCCGTTATTAACACGTCAAATACCGTGACGATCTCTGATTACCGACACCATGATACTACCGCGTTTTGAGTTACGTATAAAGCGTAATGGAATAAACAATTGCTTTCATGAAAAAATTTAAAGAAATTTTTTTATTCGAAAAATATTTTTTCAGTGCAAGATATAAATATATTAGTATAATATGTTGTTAATACTCAAATAAATATATTTTTTTTATTTTTTAAATACTCTTGTTCTCTCACAGTATAGTAGAATTCTAGAAAAATATACCATGTTCTTTAGCAAAACATAACTTACTGACAGTTTATTCCTGCATTATTAGAAATAGCAAAATTGAAAAGAATTTACATGAAAAAAGACTATATCTCTCCGTGCATTGATTCGATGGAGGATTAATGAAGAATCACAATTTCAACTCAGATCTCTGGCCCGAGATTGTTGCGCAATTACGGTGGAAATAAAGAAGAAGCTAGGATTAACGACGGTTGTTCGAATCCGGCGCGATAACAACGTGCCGCGCTCGTCGCGTCGCGGTTTAATGGCTCGACACATTTCACAATAACGCCAATCTGCGGTGGCGTTAATCGCACGGACGCCGCCGCGGCCACTTTATCGTGAGCGGTCGATCGCGACATCAAAATCAGTTTGTAACAATAGCTAATGGCGCATCCCCGATCGGGCCGCGCGATAGTTGGGGCCGGCATCGTATCGCGTCGCGTCGCGAAACTTCCATCTGATCGAAGAGCGCGATCTATCCTCGCACCAGGAAGCGACTCTAATCACGTTGGGAAAAGCTTGTCGTTTCGGTTCTTGTTTTTCTGAGGTTGCGGCGTCTGCCGCCTACAGAAAGAACCTGAAATCCTCGGGGAATTCTTTCCTAGCCAGAGAAATCGGCGAATTCTCAGGGGAATTCTCTTTGAAACGTGCGTTCTCTCTTTTTTCTTAAGTCTTTCAAATCTTAGGAATCACAATTTTATCAAATCTGTCGTGAATGGGATTTGAAGCTTTTGCCATTATTTTGTAACTTGCAGTCATGCGAAAATCCACTTCTTCTTCGCACTTCTTCGAGCCTAATATCTGAAATTCAAGTAGCTTTTAATTCCTCTTGCGTGATCGTGAGTAAGAAGTAACAAGAAACTAGCGCGATAAACAAATTCGCTCAGAACTTTCATCGAGAAACGCTCCGATTGGTAGGGAACTCATTTTCCTTCTTACTAGCTCGATGTACCGTGTAATGAAGTAACCATCACAGTAGATGACGTTTTAATATGATGTTACGTAAGACGTCTCTCACTGGGAGGGAAGATATGACCCACTTTGTAGCTAACGGAAAAATGCTTCTGTTCGTGTCAAGGGTGGAATCCGTGGAATTTTGCACGCAGTGTGCAGCTTCATTCCGTACGCTCGAATGAAGAGCAAGGGAGCGTAGAGGGGTGAGGAAGGGAAGAGACAACCCGATGTAATAATAGAGCGTGTGTGCGCGCAAACTTTTTTTCGGACGTGTGCGTAATAAGCGCGAGCGCGCGGCTGTTGGCTCCGCGAAAGAGTGGCGCGGCTGTTCGCGCGCGCTCCCGAAACTTTTCTTCAAGCGGCGGCGGTAATAATAGAGGGACCTTCGTTCCGAAACTCGTTCCTGATGTATCTAATAATAGAGAGGCGGTGCCGAACTTCTCCTTTCCGGCGTGCGTAATAACAGGGAAGTGGTTCCCAACTTCCTGCGCGATACGTTTTGTGCTAATCGCGGGCGCCAGGCGAACTTTCTTTCCTCGCTCTAACGATGACGACGAGCAGCGGTGAATCATCAGCGACGGGGGGGG
>NW_022639537.1:118156-139288 GCF_010583005.1 Odontomachus brunneus
GGGGGGGGGGGGGGAGCAACAATCCCCGCTGGCCGGGGAAAAAAAGGAATAGAAACGCTCGAATCTGCAGACTGCACTCTCCTCCGCGCCAGACGTTCCGGTCGAGAGAGTGAGTGGGAGCAGGAAGAGGAGGAGGAAAAGGATGAGGATGAGGAGGATGAAGAGAAGGAGGAGGTTCGACCGAGTGGCGTGCCGCGGACGATTGATGACTCGTGACCCACTTTCTGTGCCGGTGACCCAGATGTGAGGGTGCCTGATGTAAGATATCGCTCTTTCCTACCTACTCTCTTCTTTCCGCTTCGTCCGATGCTGCTCTTCCGCACTCTCTCCGCTCTCTTTTTCTCTGTCCCGGGCTCTTGGTCTGCCTCGCGGCTGACAGTAGACAGTAGTGCCGACCCGGTTAGCGCTTTGACAACGAGTATTTCTTTGTTCTGATTGTTGATGGAAATTTGAGTTTTTTTCCACACGATAATATCAATGATATCATTCTTGTTAGGTAGGGATTGATACGTGTAACATCGTCGAATGTCAATTATTAGTTTACATGTGAAGTCTAATATAGTGTAATTACAGTTTTTGACTCTTCTTTGGGCTAATTTGGCTTCACTTCGGCTTCAATGATATATGCGTCATCTCATTATATAGGGATTGGTATATGTAACATCGTCAAATATTGAATATTAGTTCTCATGTGGAGAGTCGAATATAGTGTACAGAATAATTATAGCTCTGGGCCTCTTTTTGAAGTAACTTGGTTTCACCTTGACTTCAACAATGTACATCATTTCGTCATATAAGGATTAGTATGTAGGCTAATATCAATCTTAAATATCAATTATTAGTTTACATATAGAATCTGGTGTAATATACGATGTAATTATAATTCCGGATTCTTCTCTGGGGTAGCTTGGCCTCACCTTTGCTGGATGCAATGGTTACTCAGCTCGCGCTATCCCGTGCGCGGAATGACAGCGAGGATGTATAGCGAGGCTCGTTGGCGCTGAATATCGTGAACTACTTCCAAGTTGGCTTATGAGGATTTTCAGACAAACTGATCGCTCCTTATTTCAGGAACGATGTTCGCCAAACTACGAAAATCCACTCAAAAGCAGACGCGTCCTCCAGACGTGTTACTTAAAGCTAGCTCGAATGTTTGTCTTTTAAAGCGAAGATTCGTGTTTGTAGGTTTCTATTTGAACGGTGCAAGCTCAATGTGACGGTACTTTGTGTCATTTGACGTTATATCACACTGCGGACTAGCAATATAAACTTTTTTGCCCGCGGAGTTAGCTGATGTTACGTCTCGCCATTAACCTGAGCCGTCCATATAGACTTTCCGATGATTATCACGACGTGAGAAAATCTGAGTGTTTTTCGTCGCTGTTTCGTGATGAATTTGAGTGTCACCACTTAAAAGATGATGCAACCTCTGCAGATCGAATGACAAAATCGCTGTCAAGTTTATGTGTACACCTGTCTAGACGAGGATAACGTCGGGCCGTCGTTTTGCGTGCGAGAAATTATTACCGTCAGGTAATTTAAGCGAAGTGCATTTTAAACGAGCGACTTATCGCCCGATGAATCATCGACGGCGATCGTTACTCCATTTCTCGCGCATGATTCATCGTAGATAGACGACGGTGATATCAGCGGAACTCGTTACACTTTATCAATATTATCCCATGTAAGTTGACGCGTCACACGCAGAAATAGTAATACTGATGGAGAACGGAATTTACGTAACCGCCGGGGAATTCTTTCCGCTGCTCCAGCATTTCAGCCGTGTTCTTTTGATATTTCTACGAATTTGAATCGCTCTTCTTCTTCCACTTTCGCCGCTTTTTAAAAGTTCGAATCTTCTATTCAGCGCGTAGAATTCACACAATTAAAAAAGAAGAAAGAAGAAAAAAGAGAAACCACTCTCTCTAATTCCACAAAATCTCCCGAAACATTTTTTCCTCCCTCTTTCTTTTTTCGCTTTTCCTCCTTTTTATCCGATTTACTCGGACCTTTTTATGTCAATTTTATCAAACTTTATTCGCACGAAGGCGGAATCAGAAAGCCGCGGGAGTCCTACATTTTTTCCTCGTAATCCGCCGCGCTTTACAGCGCTCGTACTTCGCGACGCGCGCTCGCGCCAGCAAAGAGAAGGAAAGAGACGGTGGATGCAGGCGCAAGATTTGTTTATGAAATTTATGCTAAGTTGAGGTATAAGAAACTCGGATAAGCACGAGGCAGGTAAATTCGTCTCTGTCAGTCCGTGTCGCGACGGATAGACGACGCTCTGCGCGGTGTCGACGACGACGACTCGTTCTCTCTTTCTCTCTCACCTCCTTTACTCACCCTCAGCTTTCTCCGATCCCTCGGCGAATTGTGACAGCGTCGTCCGCGCCGGAAGGATACGACGCCGCGCGGCGCGAGCGACGGCGGCGACGGCGACGAAAGAAGGCCGAGTGGGAGAGATCGGCCGGTTAAGTGGGGACGAAGTTCCCCCGTGGTGGAGGGTGTTCGCGACTGCGGTGGAGGTGGCAGGGGCGAGCAGTGGGGAGACCTCCACGTCGCAAAGAGAGAGAGAGAGAGAGAGAGTAAGTACGGAGCTACGGTGTGCGCGGTCCGCGGCGGCAGCTTCAGTGTCGTTCCGGCCGCGGCGTCGTTCGGTCGTTTGCTGACGAATCGCGTACCTAGCACGGTATTCCTCAGCGTCGCGACCGATCGTCTATCACTTCCCGGCCTACTTTCGCCTCGGCGCGCGGTATACGTTACTCACGAAGCGAAGAGCGACGGCGTGACGTGCCCGTCGTCTCGCTTCGTCGTGTCACGGCAGATCTGCGAGTCTTGACCGGTCAGTCGCGCTGGGAGATCCTCAGCGATGAAGATGGGCTAGATCTGAGAAAGAGCCGCGATTTCTGTTCTCTCCTCTCTTTCCCTTTTCTTCTCGAAACGCGTAAAGATCGGTGGAGTATAATGTGTCGTGACAAGTAGGGCAGTTTCCATCGGATTGTTGTCGAGTGTGTCAGTGCTGGGTCGAGGTTAACTGTACGAAGAGAGAGACCGTCGTCGAGAGTGTGACAATCGCAGCGACAGCTGGTGCTTAGCACCTGGTGGCATCGTTCGCGGGCGCGTTGTAAGATGAGCCCGGCCTCCCAGGGCGCCCTGGAGGTGGAGCGTTACATCGGCAGCTGCCTCATCTCGTCCAACGTACGCACCGGACTGCACGGCAAAGCCGCGGTCTGCAGGAAGCAGGAGCAGTCGACGATACGTGGCAAAAGCCGTGGCTGTTATAGCAATGGACAGACTTATCCCGTGGCAACTGCTGGCGATCAGCAGTGTCAGGTGCAATACGGTCCTGGTGGTTGGACGGGTGCGCCACTGATATCGATGACGTCGAGCCCGCGCAGGTGTAATCAACGTTCATCGCCGTCATTGCCTCAGCAGCAGCAGCAGCAACAAACGTGTACCGATCAGCAGCAGCAGCAGCAACAACAGCAGATACCACCGGCTGGTCACCTGCACAAGAGTCCTTTGTCTAGATTGGCGATTCATACGCAGGGTGCGCCTTTAATTTTAGCCGGACGGTTCTACAACCGCGGCAAAGCGCACTGCAACAACAGCAATAGCAGCAACAACAGCGGCAGTCCAAACGGGGGCGCCAACACGCTCTGCGGCAATATCGGAAATGTCGCCGGAAACTACGTTCACAACAACGCGAACCCGTCCATGACGAGCAACGCGAATAACGCAACAAGATGCTCGGCGTCTCGCATCGTCGCTCAAAGGCCGGTGGAGGCTACCCCGAAAAAACCAACGACAATGACGAACCCCAAGACTGCTGTGAACTCCGAGTGCCCATCTGGCGCCGGCAAAGAAAATGCCAATTCGTCGAGCATCGCGAATATCGACTCGCTGAGCATCGCCAGCGACGAGAGCTCCGGTTCGAACAATTCAGAGAACAGTTTGCCGCGCATTATCAAACCTCGCAAACGCAGAAAGAAAGACCGCAAACCGCTCAACGTCGTCGCGAGCGGTGTCGACGCGGGTAAACCCGAAGAGACGCAGCAACGTCAGCAGCAGCAGCAGCCGTCGTCGTCGTCGTCGTCGTCTTCGTCGACATCGTCGTCAGTCTGCATCGCGGGCACTGTCGAGCCGACCGGTGTCCTTATGAACGCGAAATCGTACGTGGCAGGAGCACCTTCTTGCTACGAGCCGCGTCTTTACGAGACACCGCCGCCGCCGCATCTCAGGAACTATCGTAGGCCGCCGCTCGGCCACCGCGAGAACGCTTATGGCGGCTGCAGGGCACCTTTGATGCAGGAGGCGGCCGACATGAGGCAGCGGTACGCGCACCACCGGCACGCGCAAGTGAAAGTGCTGGATGATAACCGTAACGTGGTGACGACGCCAATGCGCGGCGCCGCGCCACCCAAGGGCTATCGCCACTACCACGTCTCCTCCAATGTGAACGCCAATGGTAACTGCAGCAACAATAACCTGTCGCGACGTTACGCCCACGAGTACGGCGATGTCATGACGCCGGCGACGACGGTGCCCTGCGAAGTCGCCGCCAGGGACGGCATGGGTGCTGCTTGTCAGTGCCGGTATTGCGACCCTTCCGGCTTAATCTGGGACGTGGATCGCAACGGTTACTCACCATTCCTCACGGCGACGTCTAGCGTGGAATACTCTCGCGGTCACTTCGGACAGATGCCGCTGTTCCTGACACCGCCGAGTCTGCAGCAGCAACAGCAACAAGAGCGCGCGCTCGACAGACTGTTCGACGAGCATCCACGGCCACACGACGACGTCAGGGACACCGGCGGCGTGGTGCTGAGGCGCAGCTGGAGCGACCCAACGAGTTACTTCAGCTACGAAGAGATCGCCGCGCCCGCGAGGGACGTCGGCGTCATCGGCGACCGGGGTCAGGCGGACAGTAGCAAACGACGAACTCCGTGGCGCGGCGATAGCATCGGTGCGCCCACCAGCTCGTCCACGAGCACGGATCCGAGTGGCTTCAACGCCGCCGGTGTCGCGTCACCCAAAGGTCTGGAGGTGTCCACGGAGATCATCACGTCACCCAACGGTCACCGGGACCTGGAGATCAAGTTCTACTCGTCACCGTCGCCGAACGCGCCCGTCGAACGCGAAGAGGACAAATCGTCGAGCGCAGGAGACGACGAGGACGACGACTTTAGTGACATTTGGAGTTACCACGAGTCCAAGTTGCAGCAAGACTTCCGTACGCTGCTGCAGGCGGAGGAGTAATCGTCGACGAATGTCATCGTCGTTGTCGTTTTTGTCGTCAGTCGCGCGCGTGCATCCGAAAGCATCTTCGAGCGCGACTGTTCTCGCGGTCATTCGGTCGTTCGTCGCATTCGCTGCAGCGCGCAGTGAGAGCGAAACGAGGAACACTGATCACGACGACGACGACGACGACGACGACGACGACGACACAGCGGCAACAGTAAGCGCGGCGAGAAGGAGAGTGCGTGGGTGCCTGCTTGAGGCCCGTCGCGGGACGGAGGAGAGTGGTTTCCACGTCAGCACGAAGGAGTGGAACGAGTTCTCGTCCGTCTTTCATCGCGCGTCAACATCTCGGTCGGTAGGGAACGAGGGACTTGCTACGTCGCTCTGTCTACCCGTTCCTGTTCGTCTTTCCTCTTCCTTGCTCTCGCGCACACTCAGCGTCGCTTTTCTGTGTGGTCGACGAAGGTGTCAAGACCGAGGTGCGAGTGTTCGCGCGTTGTTCTTACGAAGCAGCCACGAAACCTCGGCAAGACAGCTACTACTATGACGACGACGACGCGACGACAAAGAAGAAGACGAAGAAGAATAAGAAGACAAGCACCACAACGACTGGGACGACAACAGGCTCCTCTCCTCGCCGCTAACGGTGTTCGTAGTATAACGTGACGTGACGTGCGTGCACGCGACGCGCCCGCGGAACTATGCCGTTTCCCTGGCGCTTCTTCTAGGTGATGTTCCGCGACTTCGACAAAGCAGATGATGTGTCGATTAGATCCGCGAGCGTGTTAGTCCCCATAGAGGCCGGAGGAATGCGCGCGCGTGTATGTGTGTATGTAGCTCTTCATGAGTATGCGTGCGTGGATGCGTGTGTATATATATCGCGTAATGCGCGTGACTCTACGTCGGTTAGGCCTCTTTACGCACGAGTTTTCGCCGTCGTAGATTGTGCTGGTGATGGTGGTGATGGTGGTGGTGGTGCAGCAGCAACAACGGTCACCGGGTCCCGCAGAGAGTCGCTCGTATATTTATGCAAGTGCTTGTTCCCATTCCTCCCTCTCGTTTACGCAAGATCCCGCTCCGAGATCCGAAGGTGGCGAAGGAGTGCTAATCGAATTACTGTTGGTTATTGCCCGGCGGAAAAGTATTCGCGTTCTTGAGAGAATGATTGCAAGGTCCGCGTTACATTTCTACTGTTTTTCTCTTCATATTTGCGCAAGTTTCACGATCAACACTTCGTTCGCGAATGCGGACTTGAGAATTCTTTAAAAAAAGGGAACTTCGATCGATTGACTCGGTCGATTCTCCCGAAAAAAAGCTTAGGTAATCTTAGCCGGCCTAAGCAACGACGACTACGCGCGAGTCTGTATGCACGGTTGCGGCCACTTTCTCCTCGTTTTCGTGGTTGTAGGGAGAGATAGCCTGTGTCTGTGACTCACGACGAGAAACCACGCCGAAAAGAGGTCTCGAGGTCGAGAAACGATGAACCATAAGAACGCAAGGCACAAGGGACCGGCGAAGAAATTAAATACGATATTTCCGACATTTCGTGTCTTGTCAAACAGAGAATTGCGGAATACTCCATTCGCCATGCCCTTTCGTAGACGTGGGACTACTTATCTCTTATCTGTCTACTGTTTCTCCACTTATCGACCGATTGTCCTCGCGAATGTGATACTGCGAGTTTTTCTCAGGAATCAATCACTTATTACATCTCGTTTTCGCGCTTTTCACGCAAACGTTCTCACGCTCGATTACGTCTCGACCATGCATGATTCTTCCCGACTAGAAATCTATCCCATGGCCTTGATCAGGTTGATCTCAATCAATCGCTTGTTGCGTACAAGATGATGTTGGGTCCTGATGAGTCATGCAACGTAACATAGCAATCAGTACCTGATAATAACTAGGATTATTAATTAGGACCTTGTATGTGTGATATAATGAGAAAAAGATAGTTAAAAATTTATTTGTGGAGTAACAGTTCATTTCACGAAAATAAATCTTACAAATAAATTTTCTAATATTTCCTTCTTGGCTCGGACCTGATAGTATCAAATCAAATAATTTATTTTAATAATTTATTAGTTAAAATTGAACTTTCCGCATACCATGTTGAGTCTATGAGATCCAGACGAACACTAGATTGCTCACCAACCTTCGCAAAGGGTCTGGGACCCTTCAAAATTTCAAAATAGTGTAAATCAGTTTGTAGATTATTATATTCCATTTCTATCTTACAGCCAACGTTGTTTTATACACCTGGAAAAAATGTGTCCAAAAAGATTGATTTTTAACAAGATTATGATAGTTCAAAGTTGCCTGAATTTGACAAACCTAGATTGTGTCCTAAAAAATATGGTTGTACGTGGATTGATCAGAACCATGGAATAAATTTCTAATTGGACGTGTCTAGAAAGTTATCTTCCTTGACTCATGTGATTGTCCAACACACAACACGTTAAAAGTTCGTCTTTGGTATGAACTTTGCTTTCTGGTTGCTCATGCATGCAATAACATTCATGGTTTCGACAAGGCGTCGATTTTCTGTATTGTCAGTCTGCGAGAGGTCAATACATGAGTCAAGAGAGCTCAAACGTCGCTTCACGCGTGATCGCAAATGCTCGACGGTGCTTATGATGACGCACGCTGACACGGCGACGGGCGTAAACGTCGGTCGACGAAAACACAACGCGACGAGACGAAGTTGCAGTCGGCGCGGTTTCTCGGCGTGCGACCATATCGCGTCGAAGGGTTTTAATCGCGAGAGGGTCAAGCGCGCAGCAACACTTGCGATACACACACACACACACACGCACGCTTTTTCTCGTTGCCGCGCAAGACGAGTAGCGACGACGTGACCGTTTAAAACGTAACGTAGCAATTAATCGGAGGAACGATGAACGGTCCGCCGCCACCGCCGCCGCCGTCGCCGCCGATCGTAATCGACGTCTGCGCCTTCTTCCTCGCCTCTCCTCTCGCGCCGATCGCGGCGATAGTAGGTCGAACTGTTTCCCCTAGCACAGGAGAGAATCTCCTCCTTTCTGCCGCGTCCTCCTCCTCTTCTTTCTCTCGTCGTCGTTTTCTTCTTCTTCTTCTTCCTCGGAGAGCAGCCGAAGTCTGCCTCTCGCGTGAAAGGAGCTACCGTCCGTATTAGTAACTGCGTTTAATCGCGCGCTATCGCCGCGTTTTATCGGATAACTCGACTCGCCGGCGCGGCTCGCAACGGTCCAGTGCCGGACTTCAGCAGCCGCCGATAACCGCGGCTCGAGCCCGAGTTTGTAACATTGTTTCATGCGTCCCATCTCTCTCGTCGCCAAGCGCCGTTTACCGTTCGCTAAATAACGGCGGGGTAGATAAACGCGTTATTGATTTGTTGTATCAATACCTGAGAAGTGGAGCTGCCTCGTCGTTCCGCTTCGGCTCGCGGCTGGAAGGGATATATTGTCATACGTTCCGTTAACGGAGACGTCCAAATCGACCGGCGTCGAGGAGGATCGCAAGACCGATCGTGAGTTTCCCCAGTAGTACGTTCACCTGAATGTTGGCTCGTGTAAACAAGTAATCTCGGCTTTTCGAGATAAAATAGAATGATATTTTTAGTGAAGCAAGGTAATAGCAATATACAATATTATTTCAACATTTTTTGGCATTGAACTTTCTTATCGATGAAAATCCACTTAAGAGCATTCATTGTACATTATTTAAAGTATCTTAGCAAAAATTCGTGGCAATAGGAAAACTTTAGTGGCGTGGGTAGTATTCGGAAGTTCATTTTTATGAATTTTTAATTAATAATTATAATTTTTCGTTATAATTTTCTAGAACAATGTATACACTATTTTGATCTATGATCATCATCACATTCGTACGCAGCGTCTCATAAAATTACAACATAAAAATATGATTATTAAACTTTAGGAAAAATTCCTGAGAAATTCGAAATTACTTGTCATACAACCCAACACATAAGATTAAATCGTGGCCAATATAATTTCACATTTAACTCTTGGCGAAACATATGAATACGTCCGACTAGCGGAGTCTCAGCACTGAATAATTTATTCCTTCCGCCTTCCAGAGTGATAAAACGGATCGATTACACACAGCGTGCTCTTAATTCACACACATACACACACACTCATTTAACGAAATCGGATTCCATTCCCACCGAGTTGCAATATTCGTCAGCGCGATAACATTCGCGTAAGAGATCCGCCGTCCTGCGTCTTATTAGATAAGGGAGAGTAATTTTCGCGAAATCTCCCAATGCGGAAATTCAGTCGATTGATCGATCGGCCCAGCTTCGCGCGAGATCCACTATCGCGCCGATCGAGATGTGACGGGTCGAGAGGATGGAAGGCGCGGCAGAGGAATTACCGGACTCGCGGCGGACAGAATCAGGCGCGACCCGGGACTATATCTACATTAGCGAAAGGCCATCGCGCAGATTTACACAGAGCGTAGAACGTAAACGTAGAAGCGCGTCGGCCGGTCACACGCGCGTACACACAGACTCACAATATACATCAGCCACGCACACGAGCATACCACGTTGGCTGGAGCGCGGAGAGTCGCGTCGTGATAGGTCGACTCGTTCCTCTGTAAATCTGCGCTCGATGATCGAGAGCCTCGGAGGCCGACGAATCCTGCGAATCCTCGTCGTTTTGTAAGCGATATACGAACACTACACCACCTGTCCCCCTTCCGCCCCGCGTTAAACACGCGAACACACATTTTATCACGAGCCACCAACATCGTACACACCACATATATACACTATATATACATCGCATACATACCACATGTACAACCAACCCAACCACCCATCGTTAGACGTAAGTCTAGAATTTAAGGCGATCCATTTAGATTTATCTTCGTTGTCTATATGTGTATAGAAGAAATCGTGCGAGGACGGTCGGTCCGCCTCTCACGATTACGGAGCGCGCCGGAAAAAGAGGACGACGATGACGATGATGACGAGGCATCGATCCGGGGATACAATCGTGCGAATGTTTTTTTTTTTTTTCGTGTAATACGCGCATTTCATTTTGGAGAAACGGAGGGTGAAGGAACAAGCGAGAGAGAGAGAAAGAAAGAGAAAGAGAGGTATCTCTCTTTCTCTCCTTCGCGGTATGTCTCTCAACGTAAAAAAAGTTCGTAAAGATCGAATGTGAGTATTGTATTATCTTTCTCTCTCTCTCTTTTGTTGTAATAGAGTATGGTTACATATATATTGCGATATATACGATAATTATATACATATACTTATATATATATACATAAACACACACATATATATATACATATATATATTACGAATGCGAGAGCAGCGATCGGCGATGGAAGCGGCATTGGCGCTCGGGTTGTCCAAAGTGTACACGGAGAATAATTCATGAATATTTATAGCTGCCGTTTCTCCAAAAGGAAAAGAAAAAGGGGAGGAAACGCGCGGGCGCGCATTAAACTAGGAGAAACCGATGAAATCTTGTTAGTATTCAGTGCACTCAGTGCGCTGGGCTACGAAGGGCAGGCCGTAAAAATTCCCCGTCGACCACGACGACGACGACGACGACGACCACAACGACGGAGAGAATCTCCGTTTAGGCTAACGGGTGTGCGCTTTGTGCCGAGTTCGACGTACGTATGTACGAACGAACGAACGCGACGAGCGTGTTCCCGGGCGAAGAATGATATTAGCAATATTTCTCTCTTGCCGGCTCGCACCTTGCGTGGCAAGTTTTATTGCCAAGTGGCGACAGATAAATATTGTCCTTGGCTCCTTGTTAAGGCAGCGCGCGCGCGCGACGCATCGATGCATAATCATGCGATGCGTGCGCGAGGAAATCGCTTGAGAGGGAAAGAATGAGCGAGCGAGTGAGTGGATGAATGAACGAGAGACGGTGAGAGAGAGGAAGGCAGAAAGAGCGAGCGAACCGCTGCTTTAATAACATCGTCGTCGATATTTTTCCTCGGGGATTCTTATTGGTCGCACGCGAGAGAGGCCTGTCGCGAATGTTCGCTCGTGTTTCATCCAATCGCGCGATGCGTTCTTCGATGCCTCGTATGTATGTGTCTGTCTGTTTGACTGGATGCGTGCGTGCGTGTGCGCGCGCGCGTGTGTGTATGTGTGTCGACGCGATTTTCGATTGCATTTGAACGCTGTCGCACGGACGCGCTGTATGAACGCACCAACTGCACGGAGGTGATGCGTTGGGAAAGAGAAAAAGTGAAACAGGCCAGAGCCCGCATTCAAGTCGGCCGACGACGAGTGAGAGCCAGTTTTAAGATTAAAGCCGTAAAAGCGCGCTATCTTCTTTTCTCTCTCTCTCTCTCTCTCTCTCTTTGTCTCTCTCGTCTGAGCGCGCAAATGGTCTCTCGTATTAAGTACGGTAGCGTATGGTCGAGTCGAGTGCACGAGTCGCACAGCAAATTTGAATGAGAGAATTAAAGGAGGGAAATTATAGTCTTGTAGGTCTTCGCCTACTAGCGAAGGATTCGCAGATTTACGAGTCGTCGTCGTCGTGGCTTTTGCTGCTGCACAAACGTTTCCGCGCAATTTCACCCCGGCCGCCTTTTCGTCCGATTTAAGTGCGGTTCCGCTTTGATAACTGGATGGTCGAGCTCTTCTCGCAGCGCTTTCGTTGCTCGTTCTCGTCGTGATGTTGTGAAAATACGCGGTTCCTATAACGCACTCCAACGACGACGAGAAGCACGCGACGAGCTTAGTGACAGAATTTTGTTCTCGGCAGAAAATGATAATAGCGCGGCAAATACGCGTCTGCCGTTACCTCTTTCTTCCGTGAGGCAAGGTGTCTCGGCTCGGAGAGGTTCGAGTGTCCTCTCGAACGCTTGGAGAACTACGACGATGACGCTCCGGTGTTAGCCGTGGAACATGTTACGGACAGTTCTCTGGCGATGCATCAGCGGATCCGACCTAATTTATTTGCCGTTGCAGCGCCCAAGAAATTTGTCAAGACGCGCGAACGCGAATGCCGCGCTCTCGGGGCAAGTGAAGTGTGAATACACGAACAAATGAGAAAAGCGAAAGAATGATGATACGCTTGTGTTTCGGAGACTGAAAGAAAAGCAATCCCATCATCGTCGGGCACGCTCTCGAGGAGCTCCTCGTCACGCGCTACTTCCCGGAAGTCGCTGTGGTATACGTATGGGAAACCGGAAAAACAGGAAGAGAGTATATTTTTCTTTGGCAAACGCCGTTGCTTCGAAACCTAATGCTCGCGATTTTTATTTCTCTCCGCCTAATAGCCGGGAGAAGAACGGGCCGAAGAACGGCGAAAGTAACCGCGGCGAATGTCGGATAAATAGACCCGCATAGAAAATTTGGTAGGATCTAATCCAGTCCAACTTGATAAAGAAATTATAGATTCTGGTTGTAATGTTTCAAATATGCGATTCTAAGTAGGGGAAATCCAAAATTTCCTAATATTTTTTCTCTAATTTTCATTTTACGGAAGGATTGAATAAAACATCGATTTTACAAATTATTTTATTATTCGGCAAAATACTCAATGTGTTCTTAAAATATTTCATCTTCTGGTATTTTATCCACACACAAGTTAGCATATAAATGGGATTTGATATCATAAAAGTGTACTGACATTACCAACTGAAAAAAGCGCAAGTTTTCATATACTTTTTTGATTCTAGACAGAGAACCTACATTTCCAATTGGTATTATTGGGAGGTAACCAATTCTGTAGGGCAAATTTGAACATTCCAGTTATAATCTATGCTGCATTTGGAAGAATTCTGAGAAATTTCCTATGCGAGAAGCGAAAGGATTTTTTACGAAAATAATGGAAACACAGAAGGCTTTTAATGAGGTCGAAACGTTCGGCGCACGTCGCGCGACAACTCGAATATGTGTATTTACAATTAAGGAGAGATAGGTATTACGATGTAAAATATCACACAGAGAATTGTACACACGTAGGCTCGCCGGATCGTCGACGCACGTTTGTTCTCGCTGCCCGGCGAACGTCTCCTCAAGTTTCTCGACGTCGCTTTTCCCGACCGCCCGATGTGATCACTTTTAGAAAAATCGTGCTTTCCGCCTGATCTGATCTCTGACGAAGACAGAGGGAGAGACTCGAAAACAGCCGAAATGGTGGGAGTTCGCGCGGTGTTTAATAACAATTCTCACGGTATCTCTTTTACTATTTCTCTCTGTCTCTCTCTCTCTTCCTCGCTCTTTATCCCAATATTTCGTTCCCCATGTCGGCCGTCATTTTGATTCTCTCGCCCTCCTGCTTCTCCTTTATGTATTTATTTCACTCATTGTCGATTGACGTTAATAACGTATTGTGATAATGCAACGATATGACACATGTACACTCATACGCCGATATATACAACACACACACACGTATACATACATATGTACAAACACACAACAGAGACTCGGCTCCGCTTCGTCGTAATAGACTGATCAACCAAGCCGACCTGCCAGCGTTGCCCATAGTGCTATGCTGCACTAACTCGAAATCACACTGTTTGAAGGAATCAATAAAAATGTCTTTAATTTATCCGTGGTCGTTGCTTTCCTCACTTTACGTTCCACGTTTTCCTACCCACAGAAAAATACATACATACTGCGTTTGGTAAGAAACGTTTGGTAATTAACCATCAAGTCTGAATAATAGTTATTAGACTTCAGTGAAATAGTCAAATAGTTTCTAAACGTGTGAAGTAAAAGTGAATATAATCAAATAATATATCTGATAAATATTAATAAATAATCTTAAGAAGGCTTGGTATTTAAACTTCGTATCTCTTGCACTGTGTGTGTGTGTGGGTGTGTGTGTGTGTGTATGTGTGTGTGTGTGTGAGAAAAAATAGTTGATCTCACAAAAAATTTGTAGTTATTTTCGATGCTATAATTTCTTATTATTTCAACAAAAAAGTAATAATAGCAAAATATGTAAGGTTATTATCACCAACATACTATAGTAAAAGTCACAAGTCGTTTCTTCTGCTTATAATTCTTTCATTATGTGATTATGGTCGTAAGTATGAAACATTTATTTTCTTAATGTGCTAAAACTTGGTGATTATTATCAATTTATGCGTGATAATATGTAATGAAATGATTCATGAAATAAAATCATATAGTTTAGTAACACATTTATATTATGTGTAATTAAATTCGAAATTATCATATATCTTGATAATAGTCAAACTATTCAGTAATCATTGCCAAATTGTTTGATATTAATTAGCAGACTATCAAATTACACATTTGATTGTTCAAACTAAATGAGAAATTTGTTTTACTAATTATTTGGTAATTATTATCAGAGACGATTGTGTGCGTCAACTATTACTATATTTGATATTAATTATGAAATATTGTATAGAAAAGCTCCAGCAAATGCATTTGTTAACTATTACAAGGTTTTTTCTTGGTGTAAGTAGGTGTGAAATTTAGATGAGCAATGACAACTGCAATAAACAACTGCCATCGTCAATCGGGCGCGATGATGCTGAAGCGGTAATTACGCGAGAGGACAGCCAACGCTAATTTTGCGTGCACGCGTGTGTGGCATTTAAGCGACTCTCGCCTATAGATGAGAGCATCACACTATCGTGTTTAATTAATCGTTACCATTTGACGAAACAATCGCGGCGATTTTGACATTCATCGGACTATTATCACGCTGCGCGGCTCTGCGCCTCTCTTGCTCCTCGTGCTATTTCTATTCAATCAACGATAAATTAGTGTTCCGCAAGTGCTGCTCTCGCCGGAACTCGCAGCAATTTCTCGCACCGGCCGGGGAAACTAATTCCGGAGGGCGAAAGGCAGAAATTGGACTGGCGCGTATATTTTTTCCCTTTCTCTCGTGTCCCTTTTTTCTTTTACTGGCGTAAGCGTCAATTCGTTTCACGGTAAACGAAGTCACGCGAGGATAACGATAACTCAATCCCTCTTTCGCACTCACGTTTCTTTTCGCTCGCTTCTCCCCCCTTTTTCTCTGTCTCTCTCTCTTCCATTCTTTTTCTCTTTGGTGCGCGCGTGCGTGAACAAATCAGTCGAAAATATACGCGGGCGTTCAATTTACTCGTTTATTCAGATGAAAATTACTGAGACGGCAATTTCACCTTCCGCTCGTTACACACGGCGAAGGTGAAATACTACGGTTGCCGGCCGCATGACGTAGCGCGTATTATAACGAGTTTGACTTATGGTAAGTACGGTAACAGAGAGTTTGATACGTATTTAAGATTATACGTATCCCGTTTGCGGGCTGATTTATCACCGGCGGCGATTTAATATCCGACAGGAGTAACGATGTTAAAACACTTAAGTCACGATCGTTCTCTCGCCTGCGTTATCGTCCCAACGGCCGAACGCGCCGCTCGGACGACGTAACGTAAATAAGGTGAGAGCGTCTAAACGGAATTGTAAATTGCAAAAAGAAGTGCGCGCTATTATTAGCATAAATTACACTGTCGCCGTTTCTCCATGCCGCGACATGTAATGCGACGTTCGATGTAACTCCCGATCGGGCGTCTGTGAACGATTTAATCTGAATATTTCTCGGCGTTTTTGTTTGATAACGTTATTGCACCGTCTAACAAGGATGATTAATTAACTTTCGTATGACCGTGGATAGAAAATTTCTTGGGATCTAATTGGAATCCAGCCCGAGTTGAAATTTTTCTTTCGTCAACAAAATCCTTTTTTCCTGTGCGATATTTCTGTTTCGATTTGAAGTGGTTTGGAACAAGAATGATATTCCCAATTGGTCTCACAGTACGATAGCCAATTTTGGAATAAATTCGGGCATTCTAATTGAAATCTATGCTGGGAGATCTTGGAAAATTTCTATGTGAGTAGATGTGCGTAACGTTAAAAGTAATTAATTTTCCGAGCTCGGCCACGACTGAGACGCGCTTTCACACTTCCGGCCGTGACTCTGCGATCTTTACCAGCGGCTGCTGGCGCGCGCATTATCCTCCACTCGCCTATTACGTTTGTACGTCGTAATTTTACAAAGAGGAGCCCCGCCGCCGACTTCATCGACGGTCTCGCATCACCGCCCTCGGGACGCCCCCGTCTCCGCTCGCGTGAACTCGCGATTCCTCTCGGTTCCTCGTAAACTCGGGAATATGCACTTCTCCGGCGCGCACGCGCACGCCGCAGACATCGTTCGACGGCGCGGATGCCGACGACCTCTTCCTTATCTCGGAATTGAGTAATGGCCCCTTCGCGCCGTTCTCGCGTGTGGGTCGGTAAACTGCTATAATTCGCCCACGTTGCCGCGCATCCACTCCCTGCGCTGTTAACATCGGCTCTTTACACGCCCGGCTCGCCGCACCGCACCCCTTTTTCTTGCCGTGTCGTTGCCGCGTGGCCCTTATACGGTCGGTGTTGGACCTTGCGGTTCACTCGCTGCAATTATATAGCGGAGCCCGAGCGGCGCGCTCCCACCGGGAGCCAAAAATTCAATCGTCTCGCTGCCGACTATTGTTTTTCCGTATCCCCGAACGGCGACGAACGGAACGGGTGTTTCTCCCCGAAAATACCGCCGCTGTATAGCATCTACTCTTTGTACCTGCTAAACAAATATTTTCTCTGCAAATATCTTCCTTCTCTTTCTCTCTTCTCTTATCTCTCTTCGAAGGAACTCCATTTCAGAATTCTCTCCCGAAAATTCGCTCCTTTGTGGAACTGAAATAACCGACGTATTGGATGGTACGCCTTTTCGCGGAACCGATTCAACCGAATTTTCTTTCTTTTTTTCGAATAGATTGAATCTACTTTGTACAATGGTATATCTTATGGAAAAGAGGAAAAACAGTGGAAAATTTCATTTAATACTAATTAAAAAAAATTGCATTGAAATGCTTCACCAAATGCATTTGTTTATTACGAAACTTGTACAGTGTAAGATGTTTGTGTGATTTTTTGTTGATATCTCCTTTTTCTCTTTTATCACAATTTCTCCGCTAAGATATTCAGCAGCATAAATTTCTATTGGAAGTCGTATTTCTAAATTTTTCATCGAGCCAATCGCGCATAGAACGCGCAAGCGGACTACGCGCGAGATCAGACTCTCGGGGTCTCGTGCCGAAATGAATGTTCGTAATCAATGACACCTCATTAGCCGGTCGACGCATTGCTTAATAGCCTGAGGCATGCGGTGTCGATTGAATTAGCCGTCGGCATGTCGGTGTGCTCACGTGCCGCGCGACGTGATCCTTCTTACCGTGCACGCGACTTCGTCCCACGATGATAAAATAACTTTTTCAGTGCGCGATCCTTTGCGGCTTGCTCTCGCGAAATTATGCGCTATCCGCTGATTCGCGAACGTTCGGTCAGAAAAAAACTTACGACGGGGGAAAATGTTATATGCGTCGAATCATCTCGCAAATCGAGAAGCGCGTCGATACACGGCGTCCCGCTTGTGCAACGTCGTAAATTCAAATAAACAAGATGATGAAACCGAAAGAGCTGATATTTACGCGATTCCGACGTCGGGAATGCGAATTTAAAGCGGCGCGAGTGAATTTATCGGCGCGGCTCTTCGCGCCCGCAGTACCTAACGAACTCAGGTGATATCGCTACTAATTTATACGCGTATGACGTGTCTACCGCGCGGAGTCGGCGCTTTGCATTCGAATGTCGCTTGCGTGTCGCGATATATGGCGCGAGGTTTTATTACAATTTTATAGAAGTGTCCCGTCGTGGCGTGTACTAAACGGGAAATAAATTGTACGTCGCGCGTCGAAGTGTGCGAGACACGGAAAATTACATAAGGCGCACGCATGCGCGCGCGCGCGTCGATTCCTATCGAACGCTGCGCGAAAGTGCACCGAGTGTTTCATGCGCGCTTCGACTTTTTCACGACGAGTCTGTAATTATTTCCTGCTCCATCTATCTGTAATTTGCCACCGACTCCCGCCGATACAGTCCGTCGGATTTTTATCGCGCTCGCGTGTAATTATACACGATATTTCGCACACCTGACGATCGCCGCCGCAATGTCCGGATCAAATGCGATATATTATTGTAGCTTCTTTTTATCTATTGCGCGCGTCATCAGCGCGTGAGACTCACGTCGATGGCGGCGCGACACATTTCAGCTATCAGTCTGAAATTAGCTACTGAATGATCCGTTTTATAATCAATTTGAGAAAATAATTAGAAATAATTCCACCACAGTCGCATAATTTCTCATCGTCGGTCTCCGTATTGTTAATTAACTTGAGGTATTCGTTCGTTAGGAAAGGACCTCGGTACTTTTTTAAATCTCGATTCTTATTTCATCCGGATATTTTTTCCTTGATGAGGAAGGAAAAGAAGATCCACGCATCGAGAAACCGAGAAAAAGAGAGGAAGAAAGAGAAATAAGAAAGGGAGAGGGAGAGAGATCGTTCAAGGATCGTTATGCGGAGTCTCGCGGCGCGCTGCAGTTTCTCGCTAATTATGCGACCTGTCATTAAGACGCTCGCGAGACCCTAGGGCATAATACCGACCCGCCGTTGCACCGTCTCTCGGTCGGCTGTTTTTCATCCTCGGCGTCATAATCACGCACACTTTGTATCGCCGCATTGGCACCTCCGTGTACTCGTTAGTGCTTCTTCACTCTCTCGCTCGCGCGCCCGACAGAGCGAGAGAGTGAGAGAAAGAGAGAGAGGGGGGGAGGAGAGAGTGAGGGAGAGAGCCAGCCGCGTATCTCGACGACGCGTACGCTTAAGTATATTTTAAGAGCCGCGCCATTTCCAGCCAATTTGCATCTGAATACGCGCGTCATAATGGCCTGAACTTTGCATACGTGACCTTGTCGCGTGTATCACGGCCGGAGTGCCTGGGAGAGAGCGCCTTGTGTTCGTCGTGTCCCGCCTATACGGTCGCTCTTAATTACGACTATTAATACAGAGCGAACGCGTCCTCGCCGCCCGCCGCACTCACGGAGCTCGGGAATACACGATGCGCTTTGTAATTTGCAAGATCGAAGGTTCAGCCACGATCTCCGCGAAATTAGTAACGTCGCTCGCGATTTTTAATCACCGTCAACGACGGTTGATAACACCGCCGGCCGAGCTATCAGCCGGCAATTCGGCGCTCAAAGTAGTTAATTTGCAACGATATTGCTAGAACGTTACGCTAAGTAATACAACACGGAGTAGCTTTATAAATTCAGGCTGATTATTTATAAATATGATTTATGATATACGGCTTTGACTCTACAGCAAGAGAATATATAATTTAACCCTAGGTATACACACTTATTTTTCGCATACGTAAATGCTATACTAGGGTCTGAAGGACCCCAGCTACTTTTTTTTATTATAACTCCGGTAAAAATCGCTGTATTTTGACTTTTTTCCCGATTGTTAATAGACTGATAAACACATATATTTATTAAGAATTAGAATTAAATCATAAACATCATATAATAAAGACGTGTTGAAAAATTAGAGTTACTCATGAATGCAAAGGAAACATCATTTTACTGTAATAGCTTCAAAAATTCATATCTTTTTTGGTAATAGAGATAATCGAAAAAAGCTTTCAGATTTTGAAAGGGCATATTTCAAGGTACAAAGAAAAAAAATTGTCGCTTAAATATTGGAATATTCTTATGAAAATTACAAGACTCCAAAATTGACGATTTTTCATATTTCTATTTTCTGGCGGTTTTGCAAATATAAGAGTTAGGATTTTTGTTAAAAAATATAAACTCAATAACTTGTAATGCATGTAACAGAAACAGGAAAATGTCAATAATTTAAAAGCGGCAAATAATATTTACTCAACAAGGCAATATCATTTTAGGCGTTTAGTCCGTATATTTCTGTCTCCCAATAAAAATTAGTTCTTTTTTTTACATTACTTATTTAATCTAACATGTTTTAGAGTATATATTTACATTATGAACTCGAATAAAATTAATTACAAAATATACTTACTTGCAAAAAAGTTACACGAAGTACACACTGGGGTCTGGGAGACCCCGGGCTTACTTGTGTGAATTACTACAAAATCGACAGACTGCTCCGACAGTTGCTATCTACAGAGGAGACTTCAAATTTTTTTTACACGACGGTCGTATCCTTCTTACTCATTCTCTCTACTAATACTAGAGTTTCAAACTTTGTCTGGGGTTTCGGAGACCCCAGTGTGTATACCTAGGGTTAATCATTCTATCTTTAACCCTTTGACTGTAAGAAACATAATAATGCGTTCACAAAAAATGCTCTAAACTGACGGACATATTGCAATACTGCGTTTTGACACTTCTGATAGTTCAATAATTGTAAAATTGTATGTCAGAGGTTTTTGGGATCGCTCTATCCAATGGTGAACTTTAAAATTCAAACTTTTAAGATGGCGGATATAATATGATCAATATAAAATAAAAAAAAATAATGTAAATTGTGAGATGTTGTATTTTGGGCTTTATGTCCTTTTCAATGGTGAATTTCTAGAATAAAAATTAATATTTCAGTCGCCATTTTGGGTTTGCCATTTTGAATTTGGAAAATTTTGACCTATTATACTCGAGCGTGCGTTTACTTCGCGAATAGCGAAACGCGTCCGTCCAGTGCGTGTTAATCGGGCTTGGTTGTTGGAATAATTCGACATTCGTTACGTCGGTCTGCCGATTACAAGAACAACAATTATTTTTTCGGTCGACTCATACATTCGGACGATAAATATTCATTGTTTCATTGTAGCGCTCGTCAAATTGCAAAAGAGCGACGTCATCTGCATCGTGGACTCGTCCATCTTTTTTTGCCCCCTCCCCCACGAACATTACGCGGTCCAATTTTTCAAAATAAATTTGCAAATAAATAAATGTTTAATTCTGATGGATCACACACCCGGATGGAGCACACACACATACACCCCCCCCCCCCCCC
>NW_022639537.1:139298-140843 GCF_010583005.1 Odontomachus brunneus
CACACACACAGGCGTTTCGATAAATATACAGGACGTTCTAAACGATAAATTCGCGCGCGGAAGCGGTTCATGTGTATGTGTGTGAATGCCGCTCGAAATACCGGCAAAAAGAATTGGTGGTTAACGAGCGGCAATTACTATAAGAGCGATAAGTGTACGATGGCCGTGCGAGCGGTACCTTAGAGCGGTGCTCGTGAAAGAAACTACTTAACTGCCGTAAAACAATCGGCGAATGTTGCTGGCCAAGCGGAGTTTTGTAACTCGGGCGGCCGTGATATTCTTCGCGGCCGCGGATCAAGTTTTGACGCGACCCGGCGAGGATTCGACTTGATCAGGTTCGTCGTGGGAAATTAATCGCACCGAGTTGCCGGGCGTCGACGGGCCGCCGTCTCTCCGCTAACTTTTCGCGGCGACGTTTTCTCGCAAGCGGACGCGCTGTCGTTTCACCGTAGGTGAAGTGAAACTTCTACCTGGAAATTTGTGGAAATTTATTACCGCTGCGTCGTAAATCGCGAATTTCACGGCACACGTTTATCCGTCGAAATTGCTCGGACGCTGAATGGCAGAATATCGCGGCAGTGCGAACTTGGAACTTCTTTCAAGAAATTAAGAGCTCATCAAATTGTCAAAATTGAGAGTCATTCATTAACAGACTTATACAATAATATAATTAATAATGTAATTACTGAGTAAACCAGTCACAATAATGACTCAATTGTGACAGTTCAGTGAACTCCCAACTTTGTTGCGTCTAAATTGTTTTGTAGATTGTTGTACACCTGGGTTTATCTGAGAAAATGTTTATCTAAAGAGCAGGTGCCATACGACTTCGAATAAAATTGGATACCGGGATTCCGCATATAAATGTCAGTCTAATAGTAATCGGCACGATAAGGCGTCCTGGGAATTTATTACTTTCCGATTTGCCGAGTCGTTTTCTAAAGCTCACCTGGAAGTACTCCTCCTGCTTTCGGCATCGGGCTGGCGTGTTACGCTTACGGAGTTACCTATATCTTCGGCATACATTAGCGTATTATCGAAAACACGATAGCACGTTCAGCGTTCAGTTTGTTATAATTGCGGCTAAATGCAGCTAGTATTCGTATCAGTCCGAGTACCGGGCGTGCAAACGGCTTAACCGCCACGAAATCGTATTCGGCATTAAGCGGCTTAGACGCCTGGTATAACGATCTCTTTGCGAAAGACGACTCTGAGGATGTTCGGTTTAAAGACTTCTAGCTGGCTACTTTCGCTCGTTGAAACTCCGTTGCTCGCGCGAAATCCCCTCATAAACCGGCGCTCAATTTGTGACTTTGCTTCTCAGATAGACAGGTGACAAATTGCTGCAAATTTTATAGCAACTTGACTAGTCGATTTATGAAGGTTGCGTCCCTTATAAGTTGTTCATATGTACACAGAAAAATACATACTATTGCATTTAAATGTTGCTTGTTTTGAGTATTTCATAAATTTATATATTTGCACAAAAATTTACATATATATATATATATATATATATATATATATATATATATATATATATAT
>NW_022639537.1:141434-163934 GCF_010583005.1 Odontomachus brunneus
ATATATATATATATATATATATATATATATATATATATATATATTGTTCATTTGCTGCAACAATGACAACTAAAAAATTACGGTTTTTCAAAAAACTGTCATCAATAAAAAATAAAAAATATAAACGAAAACCGTTCTTTTTACGGTAATAACTGAAAAATACTAAAATTTTTATTTATGTCTACTGTTAAAGAAAACCGTTATTTAAAACGGAAAAAAGTAAACTAAGTAATCGCTTTTTTTAACAGTAAAATAATATTTTTCTGTGCATATGTGGTATATTCATATTTATCACACAGGATGATGAAATAGATATGGGAAAGGAACACGCAAAACATTTCCAGAATTTGTTCATCTCACGTCGTGATAATTATGAAAATTCATATAAATTACGTCTTTATGTTTGCGCGAATAAATTCCCTCCTAAGTACAAGGTGTCTTAGAAAAGTGCGTACGTACAGTCGCGCGAAAACCCGCTGCAGAATTCCAACGCGTTTTACAACAGCTTGCGCGCGCATTCACTCATGACATTATTACAGCGCGATAAAGCACACAGTGAAGCGTTATCAAGCGGTGGTGGGCGTCGTTGTTGACTGCGTCGTTGACATCGCGCCGCACTTATGCCGCCCGGGTTATCGCGTTACCTCCCTCGGCATTCCGGCCACCTGGCTCCGTCGGCGATACGTTACGCGTAAATCATCGCGCAAGAACGGGAATCGCCGTTGCCGTAGTGTTGTCGTCGGCCGCTTGAAATGTCCGCGTAATCGTACTCCTAGTCAAGCGGCGCTTACGGATTCCGTGAAAGCGACGCGAGCTCACGTCGAATCGGAAAGAGGTGACGGGAGAGGTAAGAGAAGCCGGGCTCTTTGAAGATGTGCCGACAGTTCGCGGGGATTCTATCGCAGATTGATAACTCTACGAATGACTGAGTGGAGCTCGTGTTCGCGGTGTCTCGCTATTGTCTTAGATACTTATTTGAAAGTGCGAGAGGACCACGTGTTCTTTCGTTTGAAAGAAAATTACAGAGAGCTCGGAAGCTGCTTCGTCTGAAGCTTGACGAACATGTTTGTGGTTCGTGTTGCGCACAGCGGATACGTTAGTATACATTACGTAACAGACGTATCGTGTCGCTCCCCCGGCACGTCTCTCGCGCTTTTGCAGAACCAATAAAACCTGGGATTAGCATAAGACGATCTGCTAGCGACGTTCAGCGCGTGCGTCACACTCGGCCGACGCGCGCCCGACGACGTTACCCTGGCACATTGTTGCGAATGCCATAAAACCCATTTGACTCGTCGTTCGCCTTTGTCGCGCCCGCACCTACGTCACCGTTACCTTCGTGATATATCCCTCAATGGTTATCAACGAGGATTATGCTCGCTCAACACTTCCGCACCGCTTTTCCCAAGCGCCGGCAGCGCGCGCGCGCGCGCGCACGCGAGAGAGAGAAAGAGGAAGAGAGAAAGATAGAATAAGAGAGAAAGAGAGTCCGGTGTACGACGTCGGTAGTTGCCGTGCAACCTTGCGCATTAATCGCCGCCATTGTCGGTGTCGAAGTCGCGGCTTTTCAGCCTTCGCGACTTAGCGTTCCCGCTTGTTGCAGCACGCTGCAAAACGGGCGAGCGCGAAGCGTCCCGCGCCCAAGCGCGGGACACCCGCGGGGTTGAATTTACGGTTCTACCCGCGGCCGCAGTCGCGCGAATATATCTTCCTTAATACAAGGTAGCAGCGAAATTAACGGCGGCCGCGCAGACTTTATGATCGCCGATATCTCTCGCGCCGCCGAGGCCTCTTAATTCCTTTCCGATATCGCGCGCCGGCCGGCGTTTACTTCGCTTTTGTGCGTGACGTACGGACGCCCGTGACTCGCGGCTTACGCTTCTCGTAACCCATCGATTACACGTCATACCGTCCCGCGGAAGATTGTTCCTTATCCGCGGCAGAACGACGGAGAAAGGAGTGTGTGTGCGTGGCTACGAGATGTGGCTGCGTATGTAACTCCTAAGATCGAATGCGCGCCGACCGCCTATTAGTTGTTCATCGGTGTTGCCCTTTGAAATGCTACCTGGTGCGCGCGAGGTATTTTATGTGTCGATTTATGATGCCGCGATTTCACCCGGGGTCACGCGGAAAAGCGCCGAGGGTAGTCGCGAATCATTCGCGAGCGTTGAATTATCGAGGAGCAAACGAGTCCGCTGGTGCGCTGCGATAGAGTTGCCTGACGTCGTGAAAAATGTCTACAGAGTCTTTTAGGAAGAAGGGTCGATAGAGAGAAAGCTATTTGTGGTATCCGCGTAGAAAACCTCTTGGGATTTAATCGAGATCCAGTTTGTGATTCCTCTAAACAATTGTGGATTCTGGTTAGAAGGGAAATTTTTCGAACGTGCGTTTCTAGGTGGGAACTTAATTTTCCCAATATTCTTTTCGGTGTCCACTTTATATTAGAATTGAACAAAACTTGACTTTTCAGATAATTTCATTATACATTATAATTTTATGAAATGACAGATTATTGCGAAATAGTCATGTACGCCAACCAAGAGTTGTTATCAACGAAGTTCCAAGAATGCGCGATTTTTTAGACAATCGAATATTGAGACGCCGAGCTCTTCGGCGGAATCTCCCTTCGTAGGTGCTGCACGTCGACTCGTCGACGTTTTGCGGCGAGTTCGCGCAATGACACACGCGTCATCGTTTACCCGAACCCGTCCTTCCCGCTATTCCCGGCTGGGAACGGCCTTTCGCGGCATCCACGTCAGGAATGTAACGGCGGTGCGGAATCGGGAAATCGACGATGATTTTCGATACGGCGACCCCGCGAGAAGAAGGCGAGGCTCCTGAATTATGAAGCCGCGGACGCGCCGCAACGCAGTCCGATTACATGCTTAGAATGCGCGTCTCGAAACGCGTGCGAAACGTAAAACCTGCATCGTGCCGCGATTTCCGTCGTTATTGACGTCGAAGCTTCTCCGGCGTGTTAATCGTTGCCGCTTCTGCGAGACAGATCGTAATAGCAAAAAGCACACACGCGCGCACACGCAAGCTTTTACGCGCCGCGCCGGCTCGTCGCTGTTTTATTACGTATGGGCGCTCTATCATATATCACTTTTATACGCGCCACTGCATATCTATTTCCTCTGTATACGCATGTGTTCTCGAAGCGTACGGTGATATAATCGATTCGAAGGTCGGCGGCGGCTATCCGAGTAATAAAATCGTCCATGTTTTTTGTTTATTTCTTATAACTGGCCCCGGTGTTCCATATTTTGCGAAGGTTCGCGTTTTATGTCGTAAATGCGCGCTCCCTCTCCCTTTTCCGATACAACGAGGAAAAATTGACGGTAAACTCGTCGCAACGAGCACGCGCCCACTTCCGAGACTACCGTCGCCGATCCCAGGACATCGTGTGTATAATCGATTGACTACGAAGCTCGCGCGCGCGTTTTCTCGGGGGTTCGCGATGTAAACTCGCGCAAACAAATATTTCCAAACGTCGGCCGTTTCGGTTACGGGAAACAAGATAACACGAGAATGAATAGCGCACAATTCGCGGGATTAATCGGAGCGTTCGGATTCGCGAGGGCGGCAAGAGAGAAGTACCTGCCTCTCCGGAGTGCGATACTCTCTTTCCCTCTCTATCTGTCTATCTCTCTCTTTCTCTCGATTCTCTGTCGAAACAACACCGGAGAATATCGTCGGGCAATATCGTGGGAAATGTCGGCGATACGGACTACGGAGGGGTTAGGTTGGGTTCATTCGTAACGACCACTCCCATTTGATCAAATTTTAATTCCGCTCGTGTCTGCTTAGCATAAGCGCAACGGCTACGCTTACACAATAGCGCCGCTTTAGAGAGTCGAGTGCGGCCTGATATTCATCTCGTTTACCCGACGATCTCCAGATTACCAATCCACTCAGTGCATTGTTTGCTGCTGCAGGAACCAACAAGTCACATTATGGGGATGTTGCCGTTACAGTTTGATATACAGGTAGTCGCAGACGAATACATATACCGACCGACCCTGCCATTGCCACCGTTAATCCCACGACGAATGTGACATCGATTCTACCTCGGTGAAAATTTAACGACGGGTCGTTACAGCTGCAGTTCACTTCCCTCCTCTCTCTCTCTCTCTCTCTTTCTCTCTTATTTTTAATGAAACAAATTGCTGACGAGGATTATCTCACAAATCTGTTTGCTTTTACTCTTGCCGAAAGCCTCAGTTGGCAACAGAGACCTCGAAACTTCTCCGGAAATATTACGCATTTGACATCAACGCGACCAACAAGATCCAAACGAGTACATCCGCCTTCCCGTTTATTTTTGGCGACATTTATTTTTGACTCAGAACGGAAATCCTCATTTCGATAGTTTACACTGATGTGAGTCGCGGCGTGCGCGAATCACGAATAACTGCTGCGCAGTCGTCGTCGGTGAAAGAATGTGAGAGCAGGTAGACTGCAGCAACGGCACAGCAGCCAGCCATCGGGCGGGTGAGAGGCGAGGGTGAGCGAAGTGAAGGGATAGATCAGCGAGCTAATTAAATCGTGAGGTCGCGTCAAGAGTTTAGACGCGTGGGCGCATTGCAGCGCGGATTCTTGGCTCCACCTCGGCGGCAGCAAGTGCGCCTCGTTTAGCGGCGACAGCGAACGAGAGAAAGCACGCTTCGCGAAACGAGAGGCAGGAGTGCGCGAAGAGAGAACCAAGACGGAAATCGGGAAAGTCCCGACAGCACGGAGTACAACGAGAAACGATTGGGAGAGACAACTATAATCGCGCGCAATATAGTGTAAATGCGGTGATACTACGCGAGAGAGAGAGAGAGAGAGAGAGAGAGAGAGAGAGAGAGAGAGAGAGAGAGAGAGAGAAAGATAGGTAGATATACGAGGTCTGTCTGGAAAATACCCGACCTACGCTATATCTCTGTATCTGGATTTGCTATCGCAGAAAACGAATATTCTCCACTTAGGAGGAACCAGTCCCTGTCAAGCGCCACGACCCTGCAGCTGTCCAATCGTCAACGGTGCACGTCCGAGAAGAACGGCCACTTTGCAGATTTATAGGCGGTTACCTCCGCAAAAATATGACCGTCGTGATCAGTTCTACCTGTTTTATTAATTTAATTTAATTTTGGTTTATTTAATTTAATTTTGGTTTTGAAACGCATTAAGACTCTATTTAAAAGTAGCTTATGATTCCAAGCTTTTATGTTTATTATACTAAAGAGAAAAAGAGAGAGAGTTAGAAAACGTGAAAGCGAGAGAGGGAGAGAGAATGTTCGGCTCACAGAGTGGCGGTCGCGGTAGAACGCGCGCGAGGAAGCGATCGAGCGGCTTAATTGGGTATATGAATAATAATGCGCGAACTGGATTTGGATTCGCATCCGGCGATCGCGTGCCCGGACGCACGCGAAATTGCTAATCGGATCGCGAGTCGCGATTTCCTTCGTGGCTAATCGACGCCGTCGGTTATCTATTCGCGTTCGCGCTCGCGAATTTGCACTCGCAAACTTGTTGATACGGATAGTTATCACACGCCAAGTATGTTGAACACGACCACCGACGTAGTCTTCATCTTCGTCATCGTCCTCGTCGAACGCCCGTCACTATCGCATTATGGTACTTGCGTCTATTACGTTCTCGTCATTAACGGACGTTCCCCCGAAGCGGTTCCGCCTTCTCGCGTAATACAGGGCGCGCAAGAACCGCCATCGCCCTTATTTTAACGACGGATCCCGCGGAATCCGTTTCTTCCGCTCGGTGAGGGGCAAGAAGCGAGATGAGAGCGATTGAAAGCGGGGCCTTCTTGTTGCGAGACTGAACGGCCGCGATTAAATAGACCGCGAGACGTTTCGTCCCGCACGGGATTTCACACCCACGAAGCATTCCTCTTGGGAATGCGCCAACGCGAATGTTGCTCGCTCGTTCAACGCTGAAGCAATGACAATCGCGCCGAGACAATAATTACAGATTCGTCGGCTTGCCAATTGTTTGTCGGTGATAAGATCGAGACCGGAGTTTCTGGGACATCCTGTATTTGCGGCCTGCGCGCAACTTCATCCCGCAAATATGTTAACTTCGCAGTACTCTCGTGTCTTCGCGGCTTCGGGGACGACCGGCGCAATTTGAATGCAGATTATCATGCATTATCTAGACCATTATGCCTCCTCGTATCGTCGCCGCATGGATTTTTCCGGGAACATTAAAAGCGGCCATTATGTCTGCGCGTAGTATAAACGAGGGTAACGATCCGGCACCGGTCTCGTGATTATTACGGCCCTCCAGGAGACCGTTCCTTTCGACTCGATCGCTCGCTCGCTTGCTCGCTCGCTCGCCGAAACGCGTCGTAATTAAATTTCAGCTTGGCGTCCTCGTAAATTCAGACACTCCGTCATAATGAAGGGCGGCGGGGGAGGAGAAAAAGGATGATGCATTCTCGGTGAAAATAGCGCGACGCGCGAGATAAACGTTGTTTACCGACCGCCAAAAAATTAACAAACGAACCCGATTACGTTGAGACAGCGGTGAAGAATGAAAAACGCGCTTTCTTCTTTTATTTAACTGTAAGCTCAAATCTGAGTGTTTCACTTGAAACGTATTTCAAGTAACGATTGTTAATACGGGCCTAAGTATCTCGCGTGGAAAAAGTTTCAAGTTACGACTATTGAGTCTAGAATCTTATATATTAAAAAGTAAACCCTAAATATGGATAAATTTCATTCAACTTATTTTCTCATAACTTTCGGAAAAATAATCGAAATACAATCCTTTTTTAATCAGTTTAGAAAACACCAAGGAATGTGAATCTATTGATGATTTTACGATTCAATAAAAAACGTTATAATGGAAAAGCAAAATACATGTTTTCAAGGACGGTTTGAAAAGTTGTTCTGGGTAAATTTTGCCAGTTTTGAGTATTTCAGTTGAGACTAGTTTCAGGTAACGACTATTAACACGAATCTAAGAGAAGTTTGCAGATAAGGGCACGAGACGGTACTGCATGCGGTACGCCAACGTGCTTGCTCGCGTTCCTACTTGAACTGAGACGACGACACGGGACTATTGAGAGTTGAGAGACGGTCAAAGGTTGATCGCCTGGCTATTCGAGAGCCGTTCTCAAGAATCCCACGTGTCCTGATTCTCGCACGCATCCTGTTAAGCACGCCCGCGTGCAAATTCGCGCACTTTGCAGCACGGCGGACTCGTCGCACTTGTTCGCCCATCTTGCCGACATCCTTCTTCGGCTTCTCGGCTACGATAACGCGCGACCACGTCTCGAGACACTTTTAACATCGCACAGGCCGGTTATCGCGCGGCACTTCGCGAAGTCTTCGTCTTCATCTTCTACTTCTCTTCCCGTTTCATTTTTTTCCGACCGACGTTCAAGATACTTGTTTTTTTCTTCTTCGAAAATTCTAGCTATGCGTTTTATTTAATTCTATTTAATAACTATGCATCGTCTTTTCTCACCGTGAGAAACGATGCTAATCGCCTGATAATGAGGATATCGGCTGGTTTATTAAAACGAGAGACTAATTATTCAATTTTTGATTAGCGCGCCACTCGATTTAATCGTATCGCGGGAATGTTGTCTCGAGAAGCAAAAGGGGCTAAATACAAACAATTTTTGTATGTATCAGTATCTTATCGTCAGGAGTTCTTACATATTTAGGCATTCTCCTTTGTCTTTCCCGCGTTTTTAAGGTTTTTAAAAATCGTTTATTTTTTTTTTATTTTCTCATCTCTTACTTTAAGTTGTTTACTGAAAGCTTGTTTTTGAAGTCGATTATAAAATTTCTTTCTTAAACCTGTTAAAAAATTTTTTTTTATCTTATATCTCTAGGTATTCTCGAATTCTCAAGAAAGTAACGGAATTATCCACAATCTCCAAGTCATCTGAATAAACCCGAGTAATGACATTAATCTAAGAGAATCGTGTAAATAACATACTAACAAGTTTCAAAATGTTTCATCTCAAAATTTCTTCTCATATAAGCTAACATACAAACAAACACATCAGAACAAGCTGAGAACTTCTTTTTAGTTTGTTAAAAATACGTTCAAAGCGGTAAATAACTTGTGAACGAGTGTCACTGCTGAGAAAGAGAAATGTCTGAAGAATGAATTTTGCGAAACACGACTCGTCCGCGCCGAGATACGAGCGACAAATGAAGCACGCTCGTCGTCGCCTGTTTCCTATCGACAATACTCGCCTTTCATTCGAGTCGATTGAGCGGACGATGATTGCGTATCGACGCAATAATCGCAGATTCAAGACAATGAAATCCTTGTCCCGAGTACTGGAAAGGTAAACGCCGTTGCGAAAAGCCGCCTTACGTAACTGTTGTATCCGCAACTCCCGCGGATACTCCCGTTTCGTATCCGTAACTCGCTCAGCAAACAATTTTGTTCTCTCCCCACGGTCAGGTTATTCATCGACCGCATTGTTATTAAGGGAAGAACGCGCCTTTCCAACTAATAATATTATTTCTGCGCCCTGTTTGCGCGAAACGAACGGGAAGGCAACGTTTCCGACACGTCTCTACCGTCCACCACCTAGGAAAACCGGCAAAACCTGTGGAATTCTCGGGGAATTCTTTTTTCCCTTCGCGTTTCGAGCGAACGCTTCCGCGGAGAGGATAATTGATTGAAGAGGACGAAGGTGAGGGAGTAACGTATGTCACCTCGACATGTACCTCCTCCTCTTCCCTTCCCCTTTCTCTCTATAACTTTTTTTTTCTCTTTTTCTCTGCGATTCGGTGCCGCGGCGAAAAGCGGAGTCATCGTTGTTCTCTCCGGCATTTGTATTTTATCGGCGCTCCTTCGGACCTGCCTCTCCTCCCTCTCTCTCTCTTTCTCTCTCTCTCTCTCTCTTCTGCGGAGACGTAAAACAAATGCTAAGTTATTCCGACCGGACCGGCGCGCTACTTTATTCGAGGCGCGTGCCGTCGTCGACGCCGAGGATTTAATTCTTGCTCTTCGCATGACGCACGTGCGCCGCGCAGTGGACAGATTTATTACGGTCGCGCGGACGCTGAAACGCGGTTGCTGCTCTTATCAATTTGTTGTCCTCCGTCGACGGCTGAATTTATTAGATCGCGTGAATTCAAGGACGCGCGCCGCTTCCTCGTTCCCGACGCGCCTTTACCCTCGTGATTCGCGTAATTGTCATCTCTCTCATGTCGTTTCATTCCGGATGAATAAATGTAAATTTGGTGACAATTTTACCAATTTTTTTGCGAATTGCGACTGGGGGCCTCGCCGGGAGAAAGAAAAAAGTTCACGCAAACTCTCCTGGATCCGCCCGTCGATCCGAAGCGAAACGTCACGCTGAGGTAGAGACACACGCTCCGGAGACTGCCTTCATGTCATTGGCTTTCCACGTGTGCGACTACCCCGCTCGCCGGCGAGAAAGCATTATACTTTAAGTACGCTAATGCCTCGAGCTCATGTTTTATTCAAGAGAGCGCGCCCGCGAAAAATGTTAAATGCGCACGTAGATAGATAGGTTATTTATTATTCGCGCCACGGCGTATATCGGCTGGCTCTATCGGACAATGTCTACACACTCGTCGATCGCGCGCGGCGTTTAATAACGAGTACGTATCACGATGTGGCGTTGCGGTATTCGCTGTCGAGCGGAGATAACGATGCATTACACTAACGTCAGAGGACCGTCGCAGAATCGTTCGATCTTCCAAAAGCTCTTTCTTTCTATATATATATACCAGGTTGATTGATAAGTCTTTAGAATGACACATTAGTGGTATTACCACCTCCAATGCGCCGTGAATTTCCAATAGTGTCAACCGTCAAATCTCTCACTACACAGTTGCAGACAGCTATGACAATCAGTATATATTGTGACAACCACCGAAAGCACATAACCTCTGATATTTTGTAAAAATGGAAAAAACTGAAATTCGTGATTAAATATTTCTATTTGAAAGCTTGCAACCGTAAAAAATGATTAAGGACTTTCAAAAAACTTTGGAGGAGTCTGCTCCGTTGAATGCAACCGTATATAACTGGATTGCTGAGTTTAAACGTAGTCGTACCAGCACATCGGATGCACAACGCAGTGATCGTATAAATGAGGTGACTAGAACCAGAATGAGTGAAAAAATCCATGATATCGTGTTGGATGATCCCAAAGTGAAATTGGGTCAATTTGCGGTTATGGGCATTTCATCTGAACGTGTGTTCAATATCCTACACCAACATTTGGGTATGAGAAAGCTAATTGCAAGATGGGTGCCGCGATTGCTAACAATCGATCAAAAACGTGAACGAGTTCGCACTTCTCAGCATCGTTTGGATATGTTTAGGCGCAAATCAAAGGAATTTTTGCGTTGATACATAACCGTTGATTAAACATGGATCCACCTGTGTGGAGACGGTTGTACACCTGAATCGAAACAACAGTCGGCACAATCGGGTTCCAAAGGATGGAAGTGCTCCGAAGCGACTAAACACGCGACAATCGGTTGGAAAGGTTCTCGCCACTGTGTTTTGGCATGCACATGGAATAATCCTCATCGATTATCTTGAAAAAGGAAGAACAATCACAGAAGAATATTATGCATCATTGTTGGACCGATTGAATGATGAAATCAAGAAAAAACGGCCTCATTTAGCGAAGAAAAAAATTCTCTTTCGTCAAGACAATGCACCAGCTCACAAATCGGTAAAAGCAATGGCAAAATTGAACGAATTGAGGTATGAATTGCTCCCACATCCACTGTATTCTCTAGATCTGGCCCCGTGTAACTTTTACCTGTTTTCAAATCTCAAAAGATGGCTTCAAGGAAAGAGATTTACTTCAAATGAAGAGGTTGAATGGGAAACAGACGCATATTTTGGCGGTTTAGAAACTTCTTATTATTTGGAAGGCTAAAAGAAGCTAGAAACTCGTTGGACTCGGTGTATTGAGCTAAAAAGAGATTATGTTGAAGAATAAAGTTGAGTTTTGCTAACAAAATGTTTTTTCATTTTTATTCTACTTTTCAATCAACTTGGTATATACGTGCGTTACTATCTTCTCCCTCGTAATAATTTCGTGCTTTGTCAAATGTTGATTATAGTAGTAATAATAAACGTATATTAAGAAAGAAGATATTTGTCATTATAATCACATAGTAAAAAATTATAATCAAGAACAACATTTTTGTAATAAGTGTTATTATAATGTGAGTAAAGAGAGAAAAAATATCTAGGAAATAAAAGATATTTATTTGATGAATACTGTTAATACATGTAGTTAAATCTACTCGAGAAAAAACTCAGCTAGGTTCACCAAGTGTCTGATGAAATATTAACGAACCAGAATTCCGGTTGAAGTTACCAAAATTTTCTTCAATAAAATTCTGATAAACTAAGCAGAATTTCTGATTAACCATTAATTCGCGCCATTGATTTTTCGCGAGAGAGAGTGCATAAAGATAAGTTCGTCCCTCTTGTGTCCCCTTGTCAATCAGTCGCTCTTTGTACCGTTTGCGCGATGCCGAATTCTGGAAATTTCAGAGGATGAAGAATATCGCGCGGCGAACGCCACGATTTACTTTTTCGCGCCAGAGCGTAACTTCCTCGTCCGCCATCCTAACACCACCGGCAGATACAGTAAAGCAACGAGCTTTACGCCACGTTTCCCAAAGCTCTCCCGGCGTTCTTCGTTGTAATTCTTCGCCGTGGCACCAAAAAACTTCGCTTTAATTAATCCTACCCTCTCTCTCTCTTTCCCCCTCTTCTTTCTCACTCTTTCTTTCCCTCGATCCTGCCATACGCGCGCACTCCCGTGCGGAATTCGAATTCGTCGTCGCACGACTGTTTCTTCGCTCGTTACACGAACGGATACACATTTCACCGCGCGAGTCGCGTTCGTGGAAATTAAAAATTTAATTTCCCGAGAAATACGACTTCGAAACCTACTTCCCGATTCGTCGGCGTTCATGGACGAGGTTCACGCATGGAGTAATCGTTCTTGCTTTTCCTCGCTGAGCAACGAAGCCACGTTTCTCAAATCATAATAAACTCAAGTAGGAAATATGCACTGACAAATAGACCTACTTAAAAGTTACACTCCGATTTCTTTTTAATTTGGCACAAATGTTGAAGTATAAAAAATACTTAGGTCATATTTTTTCATTTTGGCCCACTTTGAGTTTCACGGGTAATTTATAGTTTTTCAATGTTCTCAGTCCTATTATCAACAAGTGCAACAAAAATACGTAAGAAATAAAATTGAATATAAAATACATAAGAAATAAAATTGAATATAAGATAAGAAGGCGTTTTTGGTTTGCTGATTATAAATATGAAGTCAAATGTGTAAAATTATTTGTATAAATAATAAAATGTTTAAACAAAACATGTAAAAAGTTGAAAAAAATTATTTATAAGTATTTAAAATTATTTATAAGTAATTTCTTATTTCGCTGAGATTCGAACCAGTTTTGACTAATTTAGGCACAGATTTAAAATATTTCAGTTGGAATCTCGGCTAATGAAATTTAGAATAATTCGTGTCTCAACTATGCCGATTTTGTTAAAATTTTAATTAAAATTGCCGAATTTCTCGGCTTGGCCGAGATTCAAACTATTTTTGATTAATGTAGCACAGATTTGAAATATTTCGGTTGGAATCTTGGAAGAAATTTAAAGTGATTCATGTTTCAGCTATATCGATTTTGTTAAAATTATTTAACTATATCTTGTATTCAATTTTATTTCTTATGTATTTTTGTTATACTTGTTGATGATAGGAGTGAGAACATTAAAAAACTATAAACTGCCCGTGAAACTTAAAGTGAGCTAAAATGAAAAATATGACCTAAATATTTTTTGTACTTCTACATTTGTGCTAAAATAGAAAAAAATCGGAGTGTATCTTTTGGGTAGGTTTACTTATAAGAGAAAAACGCTTGAAAATTTATTTATTATATAAAACTCATTTCTATGAAATATAAATGTTCATTCCAAAAATAAATTTTCGAATATTTTTTTCCCAATATAAGGTTTGAAGAAAATATATATTTGAAAGATATTTTATATTAAGATGAGAAATATATTATCAAAAGCCACCGAATAAATACCTTTTATTCCTTAGATATTATTTCTTTCATTATTAAAGTGAAGTTATATTAAATTCGTATGATAAATTACACAGAGAGGATATGTAGTACATTTACGTCGCAATGAGAATCGAATTATGTCACGTCACTTTCTCGAATCTCGTTTTCAGCTTTTGTATCTACACTGAGAAAGAGATGCTTGAAAATTTACCTGTGAGATACAAAATCGATGCACAGAAATAAAATTTATTTTAGGGCAATAAACTTTATGCTCTACAAATAAATTCTCAAGTGTGTTTTTCTCGGTGTATTTTCCAACGGGCGAGTCTTACCTCTCCAGCGTGTCCCGTGTATTTGCGCGGCGATGTTTACGATTAGCACGCCGGCATTGTAACAGCGTTGTCTCACGACACGTAGCAACTCCGTATTCGGTAAATAATTCGCTTGAGCAAATTACGCCTCTCGAGCCGGGCTTTATATGCGCGATAACGCATTCGTGCGACGCGTGAGCGCAGCGTGGCGCGTCGCATCGCATTATGCACCGCGTTCTCGCGGTTCTGTGCACTCTCGTATTATCAGGTGCGCGACTGCATCGCGCCCGTCGGCGTCACCGATGTCCATTCTCCTGCCGTGTTCGTCGCGTATCGTGCGCAATCACCTTCGTTTCATTACCGTCCCATTCAGCGGCAATTTCGTGTTTCATCGCCGATGGCAGTCGATGAATCCAATCCGCTTTAACAGACGATGAATTCCTTGATCAACGAAAGAGAACGAGGGCAGGGCGTGGGGAAGAGGCGCGTTTGCACTCTTTGAACGTTTCACGGATTGCTCGAAAAGGATGGCGTTTCAGTATACTCGCAGAATTCTACCACTTGCACGCATTTATGCATCCAAAACTGACAACCTATGTCCTTGTTACTCTTGATATTTTGTTAACGAACACAGCCGCGAGAGACAGGAAGCATACATACGTTTTTCACTATGCCGCAATATCGTCAATTATGCTGGCTGAATAAGTCTAATGATTTCGTCTTTGGGCCGTCATTATTTTTGTTATTTGAGCAGGACAGGATGAGCAGGATAGTAGTCGCTGAAATATTCTGTTCGTAAATTCAAATGAGAGCATTCACACTTACTCGGTCCGGTTTCCTGCTGACCCGACCTATCCCACTCCGCCGCCGTGGTGTGAATGCTCTCATTTAAATATAGGAATGGAATATTTTATCGCGGCGATCTTGCGCGATCGTGACGCGCCTGAACTTTTTCCCGTGACCCTTGTCTGGAACGTATTTATCGGTTTTCGAGCAATGATTGAGCTTATAATGACAATATGAATTAAATACACGCAGGATTCTTTGGCGTTTCAGCGTGAATGTACCGCGGTGTTGAGGTATCACTTAGATTCACTACTTTTTGCGAGGAACACGCAGAAACATTTGAAATAGGTTGAAGTTTCCGTATGACTACAAGACACGGGTCGAAGTCTCATTACGCGCGACAACGACAGTCGGAGTTCTACCTCGCAAAGATTAATCTTTTTCATAGCAGCTCATCTTTTAACTCGGGTGCGATTGATCGTTTGTGAATTTTTGCAAAACAACAGACCAGTTGGAGAAAATATAGACTGGTGTGCGCGTGCGTTTCGACGGAAGCTGTATTGGATATCAGACCATGGACAAAATTGATTTGCAAATGACAGTAGCGTAATCGCGAGGAAATTGCTTTCGCAGAAAAATCCATAATGGCTCGACGTGGTATCTCTGGTAATACTCTGGAAATAGTGCAGGCTATCTATTCGCGTGTAGTTCGCAGGAAATGTAAATACACGACTGGTAAATAGCTGGCAGTATCTATAAATATCTCTCGCGTCTATGTTCCATCTTCCAGTTAACGACTTTCCTCCCTGGTTACGCTTCGCAAATACGCAACGCGAGCGTATAAGACGGATAAAACTTCACGGCAAAGCTTCACCGGGGGCTGATCTGCTTCCTGCTGAAAGCTCTATGTCCGTTTTGTAATTAAAGAAAAACCGCTCTGATAACTTTAATAATTCTCAACTGCCGTCGTCGTCGCGTATTATTGCATTTTCGTGAGAGGACGTTCTCTTCGTCGTTCATCTTAAGAATCTATTTTAACGAGTAGTATTATAAGTCACGTGAGATCACATATCTAAATTATAAATGAGATTTCACTTCTTGAGGATTCAATTCCATGAATTAGATTAGATTAAATATTATAGATTATAGAAATAATTTAAAGCAGACTCGCGCATACAAAACCGCTAATTCTGGAATTCCACACACGAAAAAAGATATTGTAGTAAAAATTACGAGAGAAATATACATATTTTTTCAGATATTATTTCAAATTTTAAATATTTGTTTATTTTTCAAATATTCTCTTTCTTCCTCACGTACACATACACATACAGTGTAAAATAATTTACAATTACAATTTCAGTACAGTCCAACTTCACAAGAAACATTGAAAAAAGGAACATAATCTGAACGTAATTTTTGCTGCAATATTTTCTCCGTGCATACAATAACAACCACAATTCAACAATCTCGCGACCTAAATGAAGAACTCGCATTCGTCGACTGGCTCATTGCTAGTGAAGACTCCGAGAAATCTCCCGGTCACCGAGAAACAGTTATTCGATTACGCTCGGTACCCTCTTCCAGCCTTTTAATCCGGATTCGCACACGCAATTCGACCCCTTTTCAATACTTAGGTTAGGTTTCAGCACCGTTGTCGCTTTATTTTCTTCTTCGCTTTATTCGTACACGTTTGATGTGTATCGTTACTACGAGAAACGGATATAAATAATGTATATAAATAATGAATATAAATAATGAAACCTAGCAACGAGCAACAAATACGATAAGACGCGGGAAGCTAAAAGGAAGGAGGGGCAGGTAGAACGGAGGAAGCGAGGCACTCGATTTTGCGAGCGAAGTATCGGACGTACGTTGCGTGTTTATCAACAAGATCCATTAATCTACGTTGCACGATGAGCCATCATAGATCACGCAGTCGTCCGACAGAGAAAGACAGAGATAGATAGAGAGACCGAGTGAGAAGGAGAAAGAGAAGGATAGAGGACTCCTCGCGTCCGTTCCGCGTCTACTAATAAACCCGGCTTCCGGTGGGAAAGCACCGGCCAAGAATCTATTACCACGTGTGGACTGCTTTATTTGCACGCACAACGTTGAACGATCGGCAGAATCAGCCTCGCGGGAGAGCGTTTCCGGCAGAGAGGCGCGAGATTCCCGGCCGCGCGAGGTCGAAGGTGGTAGCCGGCAACGCGCTTTTGCCGATCTCTCACGGTCATGTTGTACGTTTCGGTGCGAGTCGAATCCGCGCGAAAATCACGCGCAGCCACGCATCGCGTTACGGTAAATAACTGCGATCCGCGCTGCAAATGCGCCCGTTACGTCGCTTGTTTAATTGGCTGGACTACGACGTTTATTTACGTAACTCGGCTAAATGCAGTTTTATTTCGTTTATATCTCATTTCTGCCGCTCGTTTCTGGGAGCGCAAATGGACGGGTATACCGCTTAATATGTTTTTTCCCACGTAGGCGCGGATTATTTATTCCGCGTGTGTGCTAAATCCTATATAGGGGGACCGGCGTGCTCCCCTCTTAAAGTTAATCAGTAAAAATGTTCCTGATTGAATCAGTAAAATTAGTATTTCAGCATTAATCAGTGAATATTCACTGATTTTTGGTGGTAGCACCTCCACTTTATTGCTTTCTTTTGTATCTCACCGATTTTGATCAGTAGAAGAAAGACTTTACTGTAAACACTGCAGAACATATATTCGTTATATACTGAGAGAAAAAAGGTTGATCCAACGAAGATTATATAGTTATTTCCGGCTCCAATCATATTTTTTGTAATAAAATGACATGTATACAAGTTATCATCGTTAACATTATAGTAGTTTATAAAAAAATATATGCGGTATACGCTGTGCCAAATTCAACTTTCTACATTTGCGGTGACCGAATTAATGGCTTACATAACGTAAATTTGCGATTTACGTGCAATGACACTATCTGTGTTTGCAAACTGCAATATTCATGATTTGTTAGATTAACTGAGCAGTAGCATCTGTGTCCATTATAAAAGTATTGTTGAGACCAGCAAATTGGAAGTAACAAATTATTTGTACCCACAGAGCCATTTGCTGTTCCATGTACTAGTATTTTATTAAATTGGCAAAACTTTCTCTCTCTCTCTTTCAGTATTTCAGTGAAGAATACACTGATTGTATTTTAAAGACGCGCTGATTGTGCGTGTGAATTTTGGGAATATTCGAAACGTGAAGTAAAATTGAGAGAGGGGAGAAGCAGACTCGCGCGTTTTGAGGAATTAAATAATATAGTAAATCTCGACTTTTGAGATTGAAGTTACGCCGTGAATTCTGCAGAACGCTCTTCGTCGCGCATTTACAGCCGTTGAAAAATGCAGTCGCCAGCCGCCGCCATCACCGTAGTTTCCTACAGAGGCAACGTGACGTCAAGTAGCAGATAAATGATCACCAACGTTGTCGAATATCGTAGGTTAGAGTTTCCCAAGAAAAAGTTAGAACACTGTCCGTCATTTGTAGGGAGAAAATACATGAATGAAAAAGAAACTGCAACATGTTTCGTCATTTCAGTCTTACAGCTTTACTCTTACTCTTACTCACGTCCCTAAAAATGGTGAATAGGATGCTAACCAACCAAGAATCGCTATGCTTTGTCCTAACTCTGACTAGAAAAACTCTAATAGGGAACTCTGACTAGAAGAACTCTAAAAACCATAATAGGGAGGTAGCGCATAGGAGTAAGATAGAAACTCGAAGACCGAAATGACCAGACACGTTGCAGCTTCTTACCTACTTACTCACTTCTCCCCTACAAATGGCGGACGATGTCTTATTTAAAGAATTCTCTATCGTAGATCAACGTCGCGAGCGAATCCCAGTAAGTCACGTCGTCATCGGTCGCGTTGTCGTGTTTATTAGGCGCGCGGATTATGAATGACGGCGCGATTGTGGCCGCGGACACGACCGGACGTGTCTATCCATTATAAAAGTTTTTATTCGCACAACGTGATTTGCATGCATTAAGCGCCGGCCACGCCATCCACGCGGGCCACGTCGGCTACGATAAATGCGTACACACCTGCCGCCGCCGGTGAGCGATAAGCATCATCCGGCTACTACGGGAACGCGCGGCAATCAGTGCCGATACTTATATTGATATCAGTCCATTAATGCGGGCGTATCATCGCCCCACTATACGGCGCGTCGTCGGATAAACGTGCGCGCAAATGCAAGCGCGTTTACGCCAAAGCCGAGACTACCGGCGCGAGCGCGCACGCTCAAGGGAGCTCCGCGTATCTGCGTCACGTAATCAACGATTGCAATCTTGTAAGAGACCAATGTTGTTGTTGTTGTTGTTGTCGTCTCCGGTGCGTTGCCAAGATTGATCGCGCTCGGAACGAGTTTGGAACGTTGAACCCAGCGAGCAGCATGGTGGCCGTGTGTTTTCATCGCGGTGATATCCGCGAAATTTTCTTCGCCGTAGTTCCCTTATCGTGAGCGCAAACTCGCGAGAGAACTCAAGGAGCATTAAATCACGCATTGCAAAATATCAGATTTAAAAACATAACGTAATCAGCACTAGCAGAACACAACTTAAAAAGCGGACACAAAAGGAAGCGAATTTTTGACGCGAGAAGGATTTTCCGACACGTTCCCCCTTTTCACGTGGCGTCAGTTTCGCATACTAATTGGATTTCAAAGAATTCGCTCGTTAGAACCGCATTCTCGCGCGCCCAGCGGATGCATGAAAAAAGCGGCGCGTCGACGTTGCGAATATCGCGAATTATCGGGACAAAGGCGGGCCAACGCGCGCCGCGTCCGTCGCGGAGCGAATATTGGACATTTATATGCTAATAATCCGGTATCTCGTTACGCCGGTATTGTTGCATTATCGTTCGCCGATAGATTATTACGTCCGGAGCAGTTAGCCGTGAAATTTCAGCGAGCTCTCGCGATTTCCGTCTTCGCGGCCGAATTCACGATCGAGCGTTAGTGTGCATTATCCTTGGCCACCGCAGAGGAGATGAAAGGAACAGCGCGGAGGTGTCGCGTCGAGGGGACGGAAAACTACGTTCTTTTTACAACGATCGATATGAGAATTCGCGCTCTCGAGACTCTGGGCCGTAATAAAATTAATGGAGCGTGGCGAGCGTCGCGAGGAGCAGGACATTCTCTCTTATATCCTCCTCCTTCTCCCTCTCCACCCCCCTTCTCTCTCTCTCTCTCTCTCTCTCTCTCTCTATCTCTCCCTCTCATCTGCTCCTCCTTTCCCTTGGCAGCGCGCGCGACTTCTGCTTAAGCAATTCCACGCTTCGATTTCCACGCCGTGTGCTCGCTGTACGCGTACGAGCATACAGAGTGTTCGTCGGTAATAGGCGTATTCGCGGCGAACTGGCGGCGATACTCCTCGTTGGAAAACTGGAGCAATTTCTATCCCATCGGAATTCGATTTCGTCGGGCCGATCGAGAGGCTCGCGATTACCTGGAAAATGCGATTGATCCGCGATCTTACAGCGCATAACGCGGGAATATTAGCGGCGATCGGCAGCCTGCTGCTTCCGGCGCTGAGTACAATTTCCAATTTCGCGAACCGCGACTTCCCGGATCGAAGTGACAGAAAAAAAGAGAAGGGAAGAAAAGAAACTTGATTGTCTTCCCGCGCGAATGAAACTTTTGCGAAACTCCCGATATCTCCCGGCGAGGAAGATAGACGCCGCCGCCGAGACGATCCGGTCAGCGATCTTCCCGCAAACGTGTCTGCTTCGCGTCGCGTTTCGCTTCGAAGCAAATCACGTATCGACGATTCGAGCGCGTCTCCTCGGCGAAGTGGCAAAGCATGTTGAGGCTACAATTACCGCATAATTAGCCGGCAATTACGCGGCTTTCTAGCGATAACGATACATTGTAGCTACATTCACATGGCGATTGTTAACAAGGTGGAGAATCAGCCATTGAGAACAAGCCGTACAACCGAAGGGTATCCCGGAAGAACAATGCTGCCGTCATGCCGTCGCTTTGGCGTATGCTGGACGCGGTGGAAATATCGATTCGGCGAGAGTCTACGTTGATCATGCAAACCAAGCTAAAATGGACACAAAGGCGCAATTGTTAGCGATATGATGAATAAGAGACAATTCCCCGGGAATTAAGATCTCTCCGGCGCGTCTAAGACGCGCTAAGCAAAATTAAGTACAGTCGCGGCTTGGACAGATTTCTTCTGATGAAATTAGAAACGCTCCATGTTGTCGCAATTGTTGCAACTGACACTGCTGATTAAATTTCCAGGCGGGTGTCGGTTATAAGCTAAGATGATAGCACACGGAGAGAATATTATAGTTCTTCTTTTTCATACAAATTCTTTTCAATTTTATTACGTATGAAGAGGAACGATTTTTCATTTTTCCACTAGAATAAGGACTTCAAATCATTGGATGTGTCTATGTATAAATCTCTTATGGATTTTCCTTTCGTGAGGGGGAAGTAGAGCGAAATGAAGAAGTCCGAAAAGGCGAAATCGAGTCTCGGCGATTTATTCGCGAGGACGGATGGCGAAAGGCGTTTCTTCGTTATTTTCTCGCTTTTTTTCCCTTTTTTTTTCGCGCTCGCTACCGATGTTACGCTACGTGACGGCGATTTTAAACGATGCCGGCGTCCAGTTCCGTAAGCCGCTTTGCGGTCGCCTTAACAGGAAAATCAGGTTTTCGAGTGCACACGCGTTACACAACGCCGACGGGAGCTTCTCGCATGATAATAAATTGACGCACCAGGACTGCCGAGTTACGTAAATTCAGTAATTGCCGCACGAACGTAGGCGGCGCACGTGTCTTTATGTATGTGTGTGTGTCGCGCCGAATGTACACAGCTCTATTTATTTCTATTTATATAGCTCTATTTATTTGGACACGACAGTCGATAATAGTGACAAATCTTCTGACAGTATCTCTCTGTCGAAGAATCGAAGATCGACGTCACCTCGGGAATAGATACGCAGTAAAAATACGAGTGCTAAAACATTCTTAAAATATTGCCCCGAATAAAGGACATATTTGCGACTCGTTCTGTAAAAGGATCAGTCGACAATAGTCCGCACTTAGATAATTAACACGAACTTTCTTGCAGAGAGATAAAAACATCGATAGACGCGTCGCGAATGGAAGATGCTTGTACGTTAGATAAAATATCGAGCCCCGAAATATAACTGGCGCTCTTTATCGAAGTGGTATATTCGGCTCGCTGACGGCGATAAGACCGTGGAAACCTTCAGTACGCGACAAGTTTTGGCACAGTTTCCACGGCAACGGTCGCTGACGAAAGGACGAAGCGTTAAAGTATAAGGAACTGTCTCTCACGGCGCTTAACCGCATGCCGCCGGCGTTGAAATCTTTGCGAGGTGATCACTATCGAAACATTTTAGAGCTTTCACATTGGTACGGGAAGAGAGCACGGTTAAGTCGCAACTATAACATGAATAATAAAGAACGCAGATAACGCCGCGCGTTGGCCCGACGTTGCAAATAGCGGTTGGTGACGCGGCAATGCGGATAAATAGATAGGTATCGCTCGCGAGCAAGTTACCGGGAAATTTTTATCGGGGATTTCACGACGAATGTCCTTGGAACGTTCCGATTAATAAATGAAGATAAACATGCTAATGCATATATACAAATAATAACTATACATACTAAATTCATACAGTTGTTGTCTTTATATAATTTTCTATATAATTGCCATCACCAAGTCTTTTTTTCTAAGTCTCTAAGCAGGAATGTCTATGAATTTTCCTAGATCTCTCGTCTGCTTTATTGTCTTGTTCGTCGAGTACGTTGTTAGCTGCAACGTTGGGTTGCGAAAGTTCATGGAAATCGCGAATGTCATCTCGCTGGAACGAGATATCGAGAGAAGACCGGCTGCTCGACACATGTTAACACCCTCGCGCCTGTCTCGCCGGTGTTTCGAGTGATAAGCCGCGGGACGCGTTCCTCTCGAGGTATATCTTCCTTATAACACTCGGAAGGACCTCTGAGTTTCGCTTTCGCGTGAATAAAGTAAAGACGTACGTCGGGGAAGTGCACTCGGGGCCGCACGCGCATCAACGTTTTACGGCCGATGTGCTTGCACGCGCGATGTCGGAGCGCGGCGAGTGAAATCTAAGCTTCCGCGTGCAGAGTCGTCCTCCCGCTCTGCGAATTTCGCTGATTAATGCGCGCGCACGCGAGCCAGCCGCGACTAGCTAACTAACTGCGCGCTCATCGACCGACCCCCGTTCGATATTTATTGCGTAACAGTGCATAAAATTTCGAACGCCGCTCGTGGCCATTTGTTTTAATTAAC
>NW_022639537.1:168934-177047 GCF_010583005.1 Odontomachus brunneus
GCGCGAGTTACACTTCGCGTATCTCTCCCCGGTTAGTTGTGATATCATTCTCTGTCTAGGAGCTTGGGGAGAAAAGCTTCTGAAAGAAAAATTATCTACCCTCAGGACTCTTACTTCACAACGGATATTCCATCGACGACAACACGTGTCTACTATTTCACATTCACTGCACCTTCGCGTGCGCCTACACGCACACATACACACACATACACACACATACGCATACACGCACCGAGATAGATCTTTATAATAATTCTAAACTCACTTCGCGAGTTTCACCAGGGGCCTCGGCTTGAACAGAGACGTTCCTCGGCCGTCGTTCAAAATCCGCCGAGATGCAATTGCATTCCAAATAATTAAGTAATTGGCCCTCTTGCAAATCGTTCGCCACGGCGGCGGCGACTATTACGAGCCGCGCGTTCCTTTGTTCCACGCCGGAGAGAGGCGCTAATTGCGCGACCGGGTCGTATGAAATTGCTGCGTTTCTCTTGCGCTGGTGCCGGCCGGCGGCATGCGCGCGGACCATCGGCTATGCATATTGTATGCGTATGCACTTTGCAGCCAGCTGACTTGCGCGAAACCTGCCACTCGTGATGATGACCTCTCTTTCTCTCTCTCTCTCTCTGCCGAGAAGTTTCGTTCTCTCGCGGTTAGAGAATACTGCACGCTTTTTCGCCATGCGGAACGTCGCGAAACATCGTAATCGCCGCTGAGCTTTATTGGGTCGGTCATTTATGCGCGGCAAGCGAGTGGTCGAGTATTTCGTTCCTCTCTCTCTTTCTCTCTCTCTCTCTCTTCTTCTTCTTCTTCTTTTTCTTCTCTGATAATAATAACAAGTGTCACAGTAAGTAGATGCAACGCAGCGATCGGTCGCGGTAAATCTGGTCGGCTGGCTGGCTGATCCATCGTCTTGGTGACTTTTCGCTGGAATTTTCTTGAGCGTCATTATCGCAGCTTCATTAGCGTCACGACGTAAGGATGCCACTGATTCGAGTCTTCTTCGACTCGCGTTTCCGGTCGCGATTCCGCCAGTTGATTTCGCGAGCACTCGCTTTGAATCCAGCGCTCTACCATGCGCGGTTTTACAGCGCGATAATACCTTATTCGCGATCTCTCCTGCGAGAGAGACAGAGAGAGAGAGAGAGAGAGAGAGTACTCTGGCGGGTACTCGGCCGACGCGAGGGCGTCTCATGTAGATAAGACGCTTCGTATCTAAAATGTCGAAACACACTCGGCGCATGAGCCGTACATAAATCGTCGTTATCATCGACGAGGGAGCGCGTGTCATTAATTTATAATCCTAAAGATAGAAAAGCGATACACTCGTTCGCGCACCCACCTTCGACATCTCATTGCTCCTTCTCTGTTTCCTCCTCGCGCTAGCCATAAATTCTTCTTGAAGAGAGAAAGAGAGAGAGAGAGAGAGAGAGAGAGAGAAGCTGAGAAGATACCGCGGATCAGGGTGTGTCCTGTCCGCCGACAGGATAATCCTTAAAACTCCTGCCAGCGAGCGACAAGACGCGTCGCGCGTAGGCAGCCACTTGCACCTGTCGTGCTGCACCTTCGACTCGACTCACCTCCGAGGCGCCATTAGCCGTCCTACCGGTAATTTGTGCCGTAGGGAACGCTCGTTAACCCTTTCGCCTTGGCCGGCTCCGAACAGAGTGCGAGCCGGCTACTTTTTCTCGTATTCGTTTTATATTTAATATGCAAATATACAGCGTGGCTCATGTGAAAGTCTAAAAAGTGTTTAAAAGGTAATTAAAGAACGTCTCAATCTCCCTCATCGGCGTACGTCCGACGTCTCTTAGGTATTAAATGCGCATTAAAGATCTGGAATGACTCGTCCGCGTGCTGGATACGAGCTGCATTTTACGAGTAGACGTTTAATGACGTTGCGCCACATAATGTACCGTACGATATTCCAAAAAGAACAAGACCAAAAAGAAATAAAAGACCAGCACGTAAGCAAACAAAATGACCGAATTTCTGAACTCCTCTTGTTTGGATACAATGGAGTAGCTACTCTAAAAATAACCTTAAATAGTAGTAGTGATCAAATAATATATCGTTTTAAAAATATTTTAATTCTATTTTTTTTATTTGAGTGAATATTTTTTTAAAAATCGCATTTGAATATTTTGGATATAAAAAATTGAAAAAAAAATTCATAATTTAGAGAAATATTTATTCTATTAAAAGTTCAAAATGTCATTCTAAATTTTGTTCAAAATAACTTGGAATATTTTGAAGTATTTACGGTGTTAGTCAACAACATTTATTCACTATAATACGACGTGAATCTTCCGTGGCTAGTCTTCGCGATTTTCTCGTTAGTCCTGGCTTCGAGAGCGATGCCGAAGGTTTCCTGCAGCGAAGGTTCGACCACGATCTCGCGGGGACAAGGGGATTACGAATCGCTTTCGCAAAAGTGCTCCGATTTGCGCGCGCGGAGGATTGCCCTTTAACTCGACCGCTGTAATAAGCGGAGCGGCCGCGTCGAGGCGTATAGTGGCATTATGGCGAAACCTTTCGTGATATGTCACGGCGAGGAAACCGAGGAACGGGATCGCATTGCGCTCATAGTTCTCTCGTCTCTATGTAAACGTGTGCGCCGCGTGTACGTGTGTGTCAATCGTGAGCATTGTGTTTCCAATAATTGTGTCTCTCCTCTCTCTCTCTCTCTCTGCGTCTCGGTCGCTTCCCTTCTCCCTTTCCGTCGTTTCATCCGTCAACAATGTAGCGAGCGGCGAGCTGTATTATTTGCAGTAAGATACCTGCTATTATCGCGCAGCGAGCCGATATCATTGGCTAGCACGAACGGACGTCGACCGTCGTATCCGGAGGAGGATCGATATTAATTACTATCGAATACACTCGCCGACGTTGACCGTGCCGGTTGCGACGCTCAAAAAACGCCTGTTTACGGAAGCGCGGCTTGTACGACGTGTTGCGTCCACCTCGACACGTTACTCGATTCAGCGGGTGTCGAGTGTGCAATTTAATTGCACGAAAGAGAGAATGAAAGAGAGAGAGAGAGAGAGAGAGCTTGGTGTATGCTAATGAAGCGTTTCGATGGGCCTCTTTCATGTGAATAACGTCCGGCGAAATTTGCGTAGCCTCTTCTATTTCTGCACTTGACTCCGGAGCGCGGCCGAGTGCTTGTCAGCCAGACCTCTTTTCCGATGTCTCACGTCAACAAGGAAATTCGCGAGACCGAGCCATGTTTCGCGAATTAATGTTACACGTACAACGTTATACCTGATGAACGACGGGCAAATAGCACACGCAAGAAATTTGTCTACACGAAGAGAATATTGTAGGTTTTCCGTCATATAAATTTTTCAATTTTATCATGTCTCTAATAGTGCAGGAATAAACTGTCAGTAAAGTCGATGTTATTAAAGAATATAGTAAATTCCGCCGCTGCTGAATATTATGCCTAACTAATCGACTGTATCGCATTTCATCCGCGCCTTATATACTATTTAGATATCGTCCCATTTTCTCATGCGTCGCGAGAGAGACGCGTCTCGCTTCTTATTTTGAATAAATTGTTTATGATGAACTAACATTTACTTGGCTGTAGTATGTATTTTTTTACTAAGAAAAAAGTACTCGAAAATTTATTTGTAGGATATAAAGTTTATTACTGCGAAATAAAATTTATTTTTGTGAGTAAACTTTATATCCTAAAAATAAAATATGTCTTCTCAGTGCACTGAGGAAAAATATTTGAAATTTTATTCACGAGATATAAAATTTATTCAATAAACTTTCTTTCACAGAAATAAACTTTATACCTGATACAAATGAATTTTCAAATACTTCTTTCAGGAATAAACTTTATATCCCGCCAGTAAATTTTTGAGTATTTCCTCTCAGTGTGTAGGAAAGCGCTTTTCTTCACGGGACACAATCGCCCGAGACGATTCATTATCCTTGCAGTACGATATTATAACCCAAGTATATCTCGAAGGCATTCTTTTTTGTCCGTGGCGAGCGAATTGTGTTGGAGGCGAGTCGGTGCGCCCCAGTTCGCCGTGAGTTCACCGAAACACGTGACGCGAGTTACAAGACCTAGTGCTAAGTGCAATCCACCGGCGATGTCGTAACGCCTCGGCCGGACCACCGGTTCGAGAGCTAATGATTGATGGTGTTTCGCGCACTCACCATGTGTAAAATTCGACGTTCCCGTGACTCGACATTTCCCTCGCGCCCGGAAATGGTCCTCTTCGAGGGCCGTCACGGTATTACTCACAATGCGCGGTCCTCTCGACATCCCAGATGTACTCGCGTCCGCTCGTGATAGCACAAGCGTCGCTGCTTGTCGCGGCGTTCTATTACGTGTGCGCCACGGCGTCAAAGCCCGCGAGGAACCTCGAATGTGTCCTTTGACGACGCTCGTACGGCATTACGAGAGAGTGGCGTGCGCGTGACGCTGAAATTCGTCTCGGGTGCCGATAAAGTACATCGATTACTTCGAGCTCGCTGATGACACCGTGGCCAGAAAAAAAGAAATTAAAAAAGACTACATATTGTCCCCGTTGGATCACAACTATGTCATGTGTGTCGCACATGAGTCTTGTAAAATACAAACTGTCGCTGTGAAACGCGAAACCAGAGTGTACGCGTGCAGAGGGAAATCGACTGAGAGAATTGTTAATTCTAGCTGGAATAAAACTCTTATTCCAGCTCCATGTCGGCTTTGCTCTAAATTTACGCGTCGTGAAAATGCGCAGATCGTGGGGACGAAGTTCGTGCTGTCGCATCTACCGGGACTAATCTGTCGTGAAAAATATGCGCGACGTTATGTTTCAGTAATAACCGTGGACACGCGGAGTGACGCAAAATGTTACGTAGCGCTCCCGACGCCTCGATTTTTTCGCACCCAATCTTCTTGCCGATTCTCTCGAGTTCCCAGTGGGACGCGAGAATCGAAGAAGCAACTTGTGCGCAATGAAGAATTCATCGAGCGATCTCACCACTCTTTTCGAGAACTTCCACGCTGCGAGAATGAACGTATCTTGCTCAAGAAAAACGCATTATCGTCGCGTGATTTATCGGCTGTGAAAATATCGCGCGGAGTTTAGCAAAGCAATTTTTCGCCGTTTACTGATACTTGCGAGAGGAAGAAAGAGTCAAACCCCTTAATGAAAGTCAAATGCATTTTTCTATACGTACGTATGCATACGCCTAGATGCGCGAAAAAAATCACTGTTGTCCGAACTATCGATCGCGTCAGCGAGTAGTCGCGATGAAAAAACTGGTGAGATCTTTCTTTTTCCTCCCTTCCTTCTTTCTTTTTTCTTCTTCTTGTTTACTCGCTAGGCGTTGCTCGTCCTCGAGTATAAATATTAATCGCGACTGATGGAAATTAATTACCGTCAATGGTCGAGTGATGAATTGCACCCGGGTGTCTACTTTTTGTCTTCTTTTTTTTGTTTTTTGTGCCTTGCATTCTCGGCCCGTCCACCCGTTCGAATTACGCTGCCTCGCTCGATCGACGCACAGAAGAGTGGAACGGGCCACGTTCTCTGGTCTCGCCTCGAAGCGTAACCGCCTTTGGGTCATTTGACTTAGGTAACGGGTGTGCTGTATAATAATGTGGGCGCCCGCAGTTACGCGCTCGAGAGTGCGAGAAAGAGAGACAGAGAGAGAGAGAGAGAGAGAGAGAAGGGGGAAATGAGAGAGATCAAAATCTGGCTCTTTAGATGGACGGATCGATAAAACGGGTTCGGCAAATGCACTGTCGAATTGGAAAGGTTCACGATATGAGCACGCTGACGTAAGCTGAACGGGTCGATACGTACGTGTTAGCGTTGGGATTTACGATGGCAAATTGGCCATCGCGAAATCTTGTCGATGAAATCCTTATCACCAATCGCGACGTGCGATACTGAATACGAGAACACAAAGTCTTGCGATAAGGACAATATTCGGCGCACGACAATTCAATAGAATTAATTAAAAGGGAGAAGATATTATTATTAATTCATACAACAATCTGATAAAGTGGCTGATGAAACATAGTAATGAATGACGATGTTATCCGAAAATATGATAATCGCGATATTATCCGAAAATATTATAATAGCATTAATAATAAAATTATAATCGGAAGGTAATAATAGCGCTGATACATAATTATGAAATGAAAATTGGACAGCGTGTCTGTCACAGAAAGTTCGCCCGCTCTACCAGCTGGAAACCATTCGCGCAATTGTGGAGTAAGTAGTTTCTACACAAGGATGTGACATTCTCGTGAATCTTGAGATTTTGTTCCGCGTAAGAGAGATGTACGTACGTACGCACATGCAAAGCGAATTCTTCTACCGGACAAAAGCCAGCAATGTCTAATATGATTGCGCCGCGCGCGCGTGTGAGAGTTTCTTTAATTTTATTATATATACACCGTTCCTTTCTCTTCATTAAAACTGTCACAGACGGCCGCTACGAGCACGTAGAAAAAGCTTGCGGAATTTTCAGGTCTTTTATTGAGAGCATAATTATAGATTCGTATTGATAGACCATTACTTGTCTACCTAAATCAATATTTCTCTTGTATAAAAAAATATAATGAGCATTACAAGTATAGATCGACGAATAGTCAGATATTCATGATTATTCGTTAAATAAAACTATGAACATCAACCTAATTATTCCGAGACTCGGGTATTTCTATATTCTCGATAAGTTAATCAAACATCCGTTGAAGAAACTTCGTATGTAATGAATAATTTAGCATACCTTGAAATTATATAATGTATTACTGTCTGCGTCCTTTGTTCTGGTTTCTCGACCCAGCATCCTGGCTGCTCCATTGTGGCACTTACACTGACACTCACATTCGCGTAGACACGATCGAATCGAAGATAACATGTTAAATAGCACGATACCGATAAAAGACTATCTCAAAATACCGACGAAATAGTTTAATTACTCGAGAGGAACAATGGGTAAATGGTGTAACGCCCACTGACACACGTAGTCTATGGTGTGAAACAAGCGACTTTATTTTTGAAAGAGCTGAAACTCTTAACAGAAACTGTGAACTCTGTTACCGACTGCAGTTACATCTTGCATCCTGTCACTCACCTCGGAGTCAACTTCTGATAGTCATCGTGGTCAGGTGATCAATGCTACTATACGAAAGTATTAGAACTCGTCGGCATATGTTTATTTACACGCGTTTCGCCAACGGAATCGTATCTGCGTTCGTGGTAGTGTTTACACAGTGACGTTGCCGTTTTTGTAGGTGCTGATTGTTTTGGTACTCTTGCGCATCGCGTATTTGTCCATGACCGAGTGATCCAGTACGTTAAGAGTTAGCGAAGCATCGATGTATAAGTTATAATTCACATAGGATAATTAAAATATTTAAAATATTACTAAAATTCTATTGCACTCTCGCTGTGCATGGAGAATGTATTGTCAGATGTACTTGTACTATATAAAATGCATAAAGAGTACTATAATAATTGGCAATAAATGTGAACTCGACCTATCCCATCGTCAGTTTGTCGCTTATTAATGTGTGAGCGTAATCAAAACATTCATTGATTACAGATGTAATCAAATGAAAATATTCTAGTATTCTTGATTAAATATAGATATTTTTAAAGATTGTTTAGCACCACTCTATCCTTTTCTTTCTCGCAGAACTCTAACAATACCGCATGACAATCCTTTTCTTTCTTTTCTCGTAGAGCCCTCATGATACCTCATATTTGATGGAAGTATATAAAATGAGTATAAAAAGTATTCGTACACAGGAGATTGTCTTGAAGAAGGCTATTTGTAGAAAATGAATTTGTAAGGTTTATTTAATTTGTTAACAGTGAACATAATAAGTGATATATTTCTCAAAATTATGTTAATAAATTTTTAAAACTTTCTACAAATAAAACCTTCTTTAAAACAATTACCTGTGTACGAATACTTTTTACACTTTATATCAGTAGAGTGAAGCGAGCGTTCGCTCAGTGCGCATGCGCGAGAAAAATCTCGCTGAAGCCCATCACCGGTACCGCGCGGCGAGCGATCAGTGTGGCCCGAAATCTCGCCCGGTAGCGTTGGGGGGGAGGGGAGGGAGAGGGGAGGGGGGGGGGGA
>NW_022639537.1:177344-178684 GCF_010583005.1 Odontomachus brunneus
TTGGGGGGGAGGGGAGGGAGAGGGGAGGGGAGGGGTGACGCACACAAGCGTGCCTGTGTACGTGTGCGCTCTGAACTTGGTCCGGAATTGCGATTCGGTGTTCCTCTACACAATTAATCGGGATCTTCGCGCGGTCCTTTGTTTATGTCGCGGACTTTTCCGAATATTTCCATTCAGTTTCGAGCTGGCGAGCGACACGCACACTACATGACAATCGATGTTATCCCCATTGTTTCTCTCGAGTAATTAAATTATTTCGTCAGTATTTTGAGATAGTCGCTTGTCAGCACCGCGTTATTTAACACGTTATCTTCGATTGAATCGTGTCTACGCGAGTGTGAGTGTCAGTGTAAGTGCCACGATGGAGCAGCCAGAATGTTGGGTCAAGAAATCAGAGGACGCAGGCAGTAATATATCATATAGTTTCAAGGTATGTTAAATTATTTTTTACATGAGATTTTTGTTTTCAACGGATTAACTTACCGAGAATACAGAAATATCCGAGTCGAAATATTTAGGTTCATAATTTTATTTAACAAATAATCATGAATATCTGATTATTCGTCGATTTATACTTGTAATGCTTATTATATTTATCAATTTACTTATTAAACTCTATGTTAGATTATTTAATATTCACGCAACAATACTCTACCCACTGTTGAGTACTTATATAATTAATAAACTACTTATTGGAATTAAAGCTTATTGGGGTTAAAAAATATTAAGTGCTCACGAGCTATTAAGATAATTAAATATTAAGTAATGTTTGAATGAGTGGTTTTTAAGTCTGAAAAAAGGAAAATAGCAATAACTACTTGTAGCATCGAAAGGTCACAGTGTATGGAAGAATATTTTTTTAATCACTAGATCAGTTTCATCGTCACGCGAATCTGATATAATTCCATTTTCTCTCCTTTGTTTTTGCATAAGATACTGATCGGCCGCAGTCGCGCGCCCTCATTTCTTCGACGAAGCAACGATCGTTTCGCGACTTGAATTTACGCGCGCTTGACTTTTTCGTCCACTCGAGCAAATCGTCGCCGCTCCGTCGCTCGAAAAGCTGCGTCAAGCCTCAAGACTGTACATGTTAATGTCCTGCCGAGGCGTATTCCGCGAGTATAACGCCGAAGAGTAATTCGACGAGACACGTCCTCACGTGAGCGCATTCCGCTAAAAGCGCCGTTAAAACGACGAAGTTCGACGCCGACCGTGTATTAATGCTAATGATCCATCCACTTTCGCTCTGCTAGAGCCGCTTTTGCGGCTGTAAACCGATGACGTCTTCTCTCTCTCTCTCTCTCTCTCTCTCTCTCTCTCTCTCTCTCTCTCTCTCTCTC
>NW_022639537.1:178694-184576 GCF_010583005.1 Odontomachus brunneus
CTCTCTCTCTCTCTCTCTCTCTCTCTCTCTCTCTCCCTCTCTCTCTCTCTCTCCCTCTCTCCCTCTCCTCTTCTCTCCTTTTCTCCCTCTCTCCCTGTCTCTCCCTCCCTCTCTCTCTCCCTTTCTCTCTCTCGCGAGACAACACGGCTAATGCCGAAAACGGCTGCGAACTTACCTTTATTGCGGTTGCTTCTTTCCGCTCAACTTTAGCCTTTCGTTGAAGCCCCCAAATCAATCTTGAAATTTCCTCTCCGCCACTTAATTTTAGCTCGTTCGGCCTTCGAACGGAAACACGCAGCGCTTGGTGACGCAGTCGCGCCAGCTTTTATCTCGATTATAATCCACGATCGCGTATCACAGATTGTCAGCTTTTCTTATGCTCTCATTGCTTGCACTAATGAAACAATAAAATTAAGCTGTCTGATCAACTTGTCAAGCAAGAGATTAATACGCTTTTTACGATTGTTCAATTATTGTTCACTTATCTATATATATATATATATATATATATATATATATATATATATATATATATATATATATATATATATATAGATAAATGTTCACGATTAGTTGCGTATCCGGGGACTTTTACCTTAATTCCTGTATTCGCTACTAACCAAATGAAATTGTCGCGTAACCATTATCGCAATTATAGTTCTCTCGTTGCGCATCTGTTCCAAACTGAATTCACTTAACCTACCAGGTTTGTGTCGCGACACGAAGGGGACCCAAATCGCGCTCTCCTTCGACTATCTCGAGGAACTTTCTAACGACCGTTAGGAGATCCCCTCATGAAGTTAATAGAGTAACTATTATAAAGTCCTACACACACATCTCCATCTTTCTTTCTCTCTCTTTCTCTCTCCTCTCTCTCTCTCTCTCTCTCTCTCTCTCTCTCTCGCACAGTCTTGCTCTCATTGTCCCTCGCTGCTCCCATCCGCGCTACCACTCTCGCTCCCGCGACGTCGTGAAATTTAATCAGAGTATAATAACCGTGACGTTATCGAATGCCGGGCACGGAACGGCTGTATCGAACCGAACGAATTGCAACCGGGGTTGCTGCTGGTCAACGTTGGCGAACGCCTCATTTCGCGTTTCGCCGCGGGACTTTCTCGCGCGTCGAATTCACAATAGAATTGGCTCGGGTAATTGAAACGCGGGAATTCCTCTTGCACTACCACTCTCCTACACCGACCAACCGTTCGGTCGGTCGGTCGGTCGGTCGGTCGGTCGGTTGGTCGGTCGAAGGAGCAGAAGAACTAGAGGAGGAGGAGAGGAGAAAGGCAACTTCGAAGGGAAGGTATAATGATACTCCTCTTTCGGCGAAATTACGTTTCTCCGCGTCGTGCTATTATTTTCTGTATACGCGCAAAGTGCTTTTATCGTCAAATTTATTGGAACTCGAGACACCATCGCCGCCGTCGCCGCGGCACAAAGCTCGAGAGATTGAGCTTACGAGAGTTCTCAGAGCCAGCGCGGAATGTATAAAGGATCGCTCTCAAGTGTCGCCTATTTTCTCTGAGGCGATACGTGCGCGCGCGCGCGCGTTAAGTATCTGTTTATTATACACGGGTAAAAATAATTAGATAATCACGCCCAAGATTTCGCAATTCGTATCCAAATATAATTTGCGCCAGATAACTGAAATATCATATATTTATGTAAATGTAATTTATGTAGATTACGATTAGAATAGTGGAATCAAATATTTGATACTTCGAAATGCAGGATTGGATAATATATTTTTTTAGCTTAAGTTAAGTTAAAAATGTTAACAATTATTTAAAATAAAACAAGAAAGAACTCTTTTGAATCAAGAATTAAATACAGGGCATTAAATATATATGAGAGAAAATTATTTAAAATTAACTACGTTAAATTAAAAGTTATTAACTTTACAATTTTACATTTTTAACTGATTAACCAGTTGTTACCCAATCCTGTTGAAATATCTACCAAGTGACGTATAAACGTTTGCAGAAACGACTCGCGGCTGATTTCGAGCAATGCGCTCTTAAAACTAATTGGACAAGCAATGTTTATGGTATCGTGAAACAACACGGCGACGACCGACGTAAATTTAAACTCTTTCGGGCGCTGCTTTCAATCCTCCTCTCGCTAAATCCACTTAAGTCGGCCGCTCAGACACGTAGGCCCGGACTTCACGGCGCGTTTGATGCAATCCATAAATAAATACGCGACGTTCCTGTTCCACTAAGGAAGCCGTTTGCGGCGACGTGAATTATCCAACGAGAAAATCATTTATGTTGGTGCGAGCGTGGTCGCGGTTAGCTGTGCGATCGGGGCAGATGCGTTTATGGGTCGAAAGAAATACGCGATCCGTTCGTTCGTTTGTTGGTGTTAAGCTGAGTTGAGTGAACGAACAACGAATGTAAACTTTCGTTTTACGATTAAGAAGTATGTTAACGAACATCTTGCTTGGGCCGATTCTTGATTGGACTGATGATGCGGTTTGTCACAGAAAGTTCGTGTGCAAGGTGGACGTATCACACTTTCGCTGTTCATTCATCGGTAGTTCGCTTAGTATATATTCAGTTTTACGCGCGGAGTTGCATAAATGGCGCGAAAAAACCGTGGATTTGCCAAGTCCCGTGCGAAAAAGAGAGAGAGAAAAGGCAATGCCGTGGACAGGAGTGTAGGGTAGGTGGCGAGGTATCTAGCTACGTTAGCTTGCTGAGAGCTCAAACGGAAATAATAACGAGCCAGTTACCTTCGCCAGTTTCGCGGTTCCGCGAAAATTCATCGCCGTGTCCCCGTAAACATGCTTTATAAACTCGCCGCGTTTGCGTGCCAAGTGTCGCCACGCGCCGTGCGCTTTTATCATCTACGTGGAAATATTAATGTTTCATTTCCGCCGGCGCAGCCGGGCTTCATGAATCCGTGACGACGACGACGACGACGACAACTTTTAATTCGAAGCCAGACTCCGACCGCCGAGATCATTCCGTGACCTGACCTCTGACCCGGAAGTACTTTCGTCATTACGTCGAGTTTTGACCTATATACGAGGCGCCCCAGAATAACATCGCTGGAATCGTCGAGTAGTGGCACATTCATGGAAAAAGACATGATGACAACTATATGAGTAACAATTATATGAGTTTTGAAAAAATATGATTGGATCAATCAAATTTCTGTTGAAGTGTGAGCGAATTGTAAAATTACAATTGAAGTTACCAGAATTCTGTTCAGGAATCTTGTTAATTCCTGTTAACAGGAATCTTGGTAACTTTGGTCTGAATTTCTGATTCGTTCATATTTTGCTAGAAATTTCGTTAACCCAACCAAACCTTTCTTTTCCGTGTACACTGAGAAAAAATACTTGAAAATTTATTCGCGAGATAAAAGTTTGTCTCACAAAAATAAACGAATAAATTTTCAAGTCTTTTTATTAATATACGTGTACAATTAATATACGTATATAGTTTGATAAACAATTTTATAGTTATTGCAGCTAAACTTTCAATAACTACAAACAATAATTTGTTAAACTACATACGTTATAATTCTATGTACAAAACTCGTATATTATTGTTCTAACCTATAATTGTCATTATTATGTTTTTACCTTTAAATGTCAGTCGTTCTTACTTTCGTCTTCTTTGACGACACGTTTTCAAGAGAAGACAGGATAATAAAGCATAACGAAGGTTTTCAAGTGCGACATCAGATAAATATGAAACAATCGCCAATTAGAGTCTGAGTGGCGTGCGTAAACGTCACGGCGGGTATCTCTCGGACGCGCAAGCACTCGTGGATCGCAGCCAAAAGTTTCGATTCAACTCGAATTTCCCTCGGACGGACGTGGGAATAACGTTCGGAGAATTTATCAAAATTTATCCCCGAGCCACAGGACGTCCAACCAAGACGCCCGCGAGCCGTTGATAATGAACGATCAACAGGTTGTAACTAGATCGCGAAACTCGTTACCGCAAGAAGAGTTCGGTTAACGCGCCGGCAAATAACTCGTCTCGATGCGCCCGTCGTTTTCGGAATCAATTAAGAAAAAAAAGCAAACGAAAAAGGGAACGAGGCTCGTCCATCATGCCGAGAGCGTTACTGTGTCCCGCCGTGGTGCCGTTTTTCTCCGTCTCGTCCCGAGTCGCCGCGAGGAGCAGCGGGCGTTTTTCCTTCGGCACGTCCTTCGGTTGAAATTGAAAAATTAAGCGAAAAACTCTCGCGGTCCCGAACAAATGGCGGCTCTTCGGGACTTATGACGGGCGTCTCTTATGCGAAACGCATGGATACGCGGGAGGAAAAGAGAACAGAGGCGGTGGCTGAAGAGTTTGAGCGAAGCGCATTATCCTTGACCGCGTGCTGCGAGATAAACGAGCCGTGTACGTACCGGCCGGGGCGAAATGGCGGTCGAAGATTGCGAGAAGAAATTCGGCAAGAAGGCTCGCCTTCTTCCTGTCGGCGAGTTATGCGGCGCTTAATACGGCTAAGAGCTTGGGGCGACGGAGGGAAGGACAGACGAATGGACGTTCGTTCGTTCGATCGATCGATCGATCGATCCATCCAACGAAGGAAGGAACAACGAACGAACGAACGAGAGGCGGCACTACGAAATAAGTGCTCCTGTATCCGGCCAGAATCGTCCCGACGGCGGTTTCCCGAGCGACGGTAACAGCCGAGAAAGAAGTTACGAGCCGCGGCTCTCTTGGTTCTCCAGCCGAGCCGCCATCGATCGCGTACAAAAAACGCGGGTTCTGCGGCCGGAAAGAAAGGATCCGCGCGGGTGCCAATAAAGTAATTTACCTCGAGAGATCGTGAAGGAGGTTTACAGGTCGGACATGGATTCCCGCGCGGCGCCGCGATTTATCAGTTACAGTGCGTTCGCCGACGAAGACGACGACGCCAACTCGAATCGGCGGCCAGTTCCGTGTTACTGTCTTACTTTACTTTCGATCTAACGTCCGCTGTCTTCTGCTGTAATTATGTTAATTAACTATTTCGCAAGGAATTTAACTAGATATTGTTTCTCATTCATATGAGAAAAATATATACTGCAATTTAATCAAAATACGTTCTTAATCCTCAAAAATATGATATAAAGAATATTCATAGAAATAAACTTTAGTGTACTATATATGGAGTTGAGTCAACTTTTTCTTCAATGAAGTTTCGTAATATTCCTATAAAGAGAATAAATTGTTCTTTTGAGTACATGCTAATGAGCTTTTCTCAAATTTGTGGTAAATATAAATTTTAAGATTACTAAGTTTTAAGCCAAGAAAATATTCTTTGTTGAAGGTAACCACTAAAAGAAGGAAAATAAACTGAGTAATCGCTTGTCTTGGCAGTAGAATGACATTTTCCTGTGTGTACAAAGTCGCAATTTGAACGGGAATCGTATGCAAATATAAATGTCCTCGCTGAAAGCTCAATTTCTTGTATTTTCTCAAGATGATTTAAAATTATTCATTTTCGATGAATCTGAGGAATTCTGCGCAAGTGATAAAATAGAAATAACACGCGGATGGTAACATACCACTCGTCTATTTATCTTGTTTGCTTTAGCTGCGAGCGTTCAGCTGGTCTTCCCGTGACATGTCATGCAAATAATTAGGTGAACGACGCGTTGCAAGTGGCGTAGTGGCCACTTGAGAGTCCTGGTCACTGCGCACGAATGCGTGTATGAATATTCAGATGCACGTAAATGAACAGCGGACTCGCGTAATTAGGTCGTCAATCGTCGTGACACATGGAGAAAAGGAAGTCTCCGCGACCCGTTCGACATACAAGCGGTCTATATGGTGCATAAAGCACCGCTCCGGGCTGAGCTCATAAACGTCGCAATATCGTCAGTCAACGTTTTTCTCCTGGGAATTCGCGAGGAAAGAGGAGAAAGGAGGGGG
>NW_022639537.1:184586-185122 GCF_010583005.1 Odontomachus brunneus
GGGGGGGGGGGGGAGCGGAGAGAAGCGCGCCATTTATTTGTAGCGCGAATTCTCTTAGAGCATACTCGGAGTTACTCTCCGTTCTTCTTTTTTCGTTTCTTTTGAGCCATTAATTCTCAAAGAGAGAGGAAAATTATAAAATAACTATTCTAACTTCACAAACTGCCAGGGTCTGATAAAAGTATCATGCGTGATTTATCTAATATTTCCTTCGAATCACATGGAAAATAACTCTTTTTATCGATAACGTTTCTATCACCGGATACTGTGTGCCATAATAGAAATAATGTTTCTGTTTTGTGTCTCTCCAGCCAAATGCGGGGGGATCCCTGCGAGAACGAGAGGAAGAAAGAGAGGGAAGGGGGAAGAGAAATGCACCGCGAACGAGTGCACGTGGACAAAAGCGATAAAACGTAGAAAGGGGAATGCCGGGGGTTAGAAATCGCATCGGCTTCACGATGCCTTCGGTACTCGTACCCCTTCTCGCTCTCTTGTCTCTCTCTCTCTCTCTCTCTCTCTCTCTCTCTCTCTCTCTC
>NW_022639537.1:185518-245539 GCF_010583005.1 Odontomachus brunneus
TCTCTCTCTCTCTCTCTCTCTCTCTCTCTCTCTCTCTCTCTCTCTCTCTCTCTCTCTCTCTCTGAGAAATCTGACGTGGAAAATGGAAGTGCGCGCCGATATCGTCGCCTTCGGCGATAGTCGAACACTGCATCGAACGGGCTGTAATCGACATTCGACTCATCGACCGGCGTTCTTCTTCCTCCCTTTTTCCTTCCCCTTCCTCTCTGCCGCTTTTCCTCCGCGTTTCGTTTTTTTCTTTTTTTTAACGAGGACAAATAAATTGCCTTCCCCCATCGGCGCGCGATCACTTTTTCCTCCTTAATTTATTGAATATCTCTCACAGCTCGCCGTCCGCGCGTGCGCGACTGTTTTGTTCGTTAAATTTATGGATTACCGGGCGCCCTGCGAGAAGGATAAAGTGACGAAAAGCTATATGAAAAGGATAGTTTTTGGAACATTTTACAAGTTTGCCCAAGCAATCTCAAGTGTTCCTTCATACAAATATCTTCTTACTTGGAAATGGCACGCGAGAATTTTAGACATGCGCTCTCTCGCTTCAGACGTTATCGATCAAGAGTTTCACGGTGAGCATCCGGGAGCCTTAATATGGGATTTCTCATCTAAAACAAAAAAGTAGTCCGTATTCCCAACTTTTTCCCGTACGCAAAACGACATACCGACAGAAGGAAATTGAAACGCACATCGAGACGCGGGATGCGAAAGAGGCAAACGGCTGCGATAAGCGGATCGATGATTAATAACGATAATTGACACGGCGCGTATTTTGCGGTGCGCGGCACCGCCTGAATAATAATGCCCGCGCTGCCGTGAAATAACGTCCCTACCGATCATTACAAACCGAAAAGGCGGCGCTCGCTGCGATAGCGCTCGGTAATATCCCCCGGAGATGAATATCTCTCCCGCGCGCGGAATTCCATCCCCTGCTCGCGCGTGTTATTTACATTTATTTGATAAATATTAATGATCCCTACTCCGGTGATAGATACTCGCGAATAAATTCGTGCGCGGCCGCGATTATTCTTGCCCACTCCGGCACTTTCTCTTTCTGCTTCGCGTCACGCGCTCCTCCTTCCACCTTGCTACCGTGTTTATGTTGCGATTTCGCGTCACCGGCGCGAGATGTCGGGAATTCCGTGCGCGAGACCCCCAAGATGAATTCTCCCCAGATGTCCGTCCTTCGTCGATTCAACAACTCGTTCGTGCGTGATGCCGTTATTACAGCGCCATTCATCGATTTCTATTATCGCCGCTGTTGTATTCGTCTATTGTATCGCCGCGCATTTTGCGGCCAGAAGCCGATATCCACTCTCACGTCTCTCGATCTTCCCTCTGTTTCAGGTGAGTCATGAGCACTTCCGGGATTATGGCGGCGCGTTCGCGATTGACTTTCGAGTTAAACCGCGAGATGTTCCGAGACCTGGTGAGTAAATGCGAATAGATAACGTCCGAGATTTATGGTCCGGAGTTAAGCGTCAAGCGAGCGCATATCGATTCGATCTCCACGCGAAAGCGAGAGAGACCATTCGGCTGGATCGCGACAGACAAAAGCTCAGATTCGCTTCGCGCGAGTCTATAAGAGCTCTGAACTGAGAAAAAAGCTTTACCAATTTAACAAAATATCCATAACAAATGGTTTGTTGATATGGGTCTGCAAATATTACTTCGTAGTAGGAACTCAAGTGATTTATTACTTTCAATTTGTTGCAGCACTTCTGTAGTAGAGACACAAGTAACCTAATCTAAGTAGACGAGTATAAATGTGATTTATATCTCAGACAATATATGTTGAAATGATGAGAAATGTGATTTGCAACTGTGAAATGTGAACATGAGAAATGTGATCGAGCAACAAGTAATTGCTCGATCTTTTTCTCCAACGATCATCAAATAGCAAACGTACTTTTGTTCTGACAACCTAGGGCTCTTTCTCAATGTATGAGAAGGCCGCGTGTACCTTCCGCAAAATTCGTACGATCCGCGACGGAGGTTCATTCGCGACAACCTGCGGCGAGGAATGCCGCATTTGTTTCGTAAGCCGGCTGGCCGACCCGAGCCGAATACGTCAATCACCCGCGTATTTTTCGAACTGTCCGTTGAATTACGAGCGGGACCACGGCACTCGACCGCGAAGGCCCGCGGCGAAATACCGGTTACCGAGATTCTTTCCCGTCCATATGTTACCGAGATCACCGGCTTCGACGGTTTCGAATTGATGGTTGCATCAGCGACGAATCGCTGCGATGAGTCGTTGCGGACAATCAATTTCTTCCACGGCCGAGAGGTACGAGGGCGTTTCACCATGGAAAAGGGCCCCGGTATTCGTGACCGTCGACCGTTGTGTCGCCGTGAGGATCGACTCGATCCCCGACGAGGAAGTAACATAATGATTGACATTAGAGCTAGATGACACAGATGACACGTGCCGCGACCGATCGTCCTTCTCGAGACGAATTCCGCAAGGAGACGATGGGAAAAATTATATCTCCTAAATTGGACTTGGTACACTGTTAAATCCATAGTGTCAAATTATACTCAATTTGAGTTATTTTTAACCATTTCTATAAGTCGCCACTGTTCCTACTATATATCGTTAATTTAACTAATGTAATGGAGTTAAATAATTTAACTTAAGAAATGTATTAAATTTGACTAAAATTTAGTTTATTTTTTATTATGTGCACGTTAATGTAATCTTTGTTTTAGTAAAAAATGACTTAATATTGTTTTAAATGGGTTGATTAAATGTGATTGTTTTTTTAAACACATGTTTTGTGTTAAAATAGTAAATTTTGACACACATGATAATTAAAAATAAATATTATTTAACTCAAGAAATTGGTTTAAATTTGACCCTTGAATATTTAACAGTATACTGTCACATGAAAGTATTCGATTGAGAGTGAAGAATTCACTTTGTGATACGATTGAGAAATCACTCAGAGAAATGCAAAAAGGAACTCTAGAGCTTTTTGCACTTCCTAAATACAAGGCATCCCAACATTATCTTAGGAACAGGAAGGTAAACTCCCTGGACGTCCTAATTACTAAAAGATCAAGTTCCTTTAGTTTGCAGGAAATCAATATATACTAAGCGATACCTTCCTGAAACTTGCGGTGTTGCTGACTAGGAAAGTACAAGTTTCCCGATTTCCACGGAATACCTCGAATGAACGGACGATCTCTCGCGCACGAAGGATCTCGTGGATAGGTTATCGGATCCCCGCGCGCGCAAGGCCGACGCATCGATCGAACGGTATAACCGACTCGACCTGCAGTTTTGTATTCGGTCGCCGCGAGTTTGCCGCGGCAGAAATAACAATCCGCGAGATTACGCATCGATAATCGCGACCTCGTTAGATCTCCACGCCCGGTCCGCGAATTACAGTATGCCTCGTGCGAAGTTTGCCAACCCTGTTGGAAGAAACGGCGAGGTGATTCGTCCTGCGACTATTGCCACGCAGCGCGCGGCTAGAACGATTTAAGGGATGAAAGTAGGATATTTCGGACATGTTGTACATATTAAAGAATATTTCTCTTCATACGCGAATCGTGCCTCGATTACACGTTGCGAAAAAGATTGTTGCTTTTTAACCTAAGACATGCTCGTGGACCGGTCTCTCGACCTTTTCGTCAGCCAAGAGATCCGGCCGGGCAGATTGGCGCAAAAAGAGGGTTCATTATTAAAAGAATCATACACGCTAAAACCGGGACACCCCGTGTACTCCACGTCCGTATTGCCGTGGAACGGAAAAGGAGCGAAAAATCGCCGGCGGTGTGCTTATTACGTTCGGCCGTGCAAAAAGCGAGACACACTATCGGCGGCAGCGACCGCCACGCCGAGTTGCGCTCGTCTTTTTCCCGCCGTTTATTCCTAATACCTGGCGTCCCCCCTCGCGTGTATAGCACCGTGCCGTTGGTCTTGCCGTCATTATCGCCGGCGTACGGATACGCGTATCGCGCAGGAAAGGGAAAGGCGCAACGAGAAGGGGCGCGGGCGCGCGCGCGGAAATTGCAGTGACCAGCGCTAAATCTACAAGGCTGATTACCGCTACGTCACGATGTTGCGTTCGCGTTTACGCGATGATTCCCGGCTTTCTGTACACGCAAAAGGATCCATATTTCCGTCGCATTTTCACGGAAAGAGGCGTGCGGTAATCGCAGTAAGCAGCCGTTGTTATACACAGTGATTCGCGGTTACATTATAACAGGGAAACGTCTAATGTTGCTCGTTAAAATCTTCCCACGATAGATCTTCATCACGATATGAGACACAATCGATAATGGAAACTTTTTAATTACATTTGTGTGCCAAATGGGGCAAGTATTGGGCGTTGATCGATTTTCTTTGACTGAAATAGTCGGCTAGTCAACAGTCAAAATCAATCAGTCATTATCTATGGAATCACAAAGAATTTCATTCATTGCCAAAATTAACTATTAATCAAATTTTGATGTGATTGATTATACATTAATGAATAATTAATTTCGTCAATCGATTAAGTTATTCCATCTATGACGATTGATTAATTTTAATCAATTGAAAGCGCAGGGGAAACGTTCATGATAACAATGTTTCATATCATTGAATATCGCGTTGACGTGTTCTCACGTTGGTCCCCTTGCGGCACTTATTAATGTTCAACGTAATTAAATGTAATTATATTGACGTAATACGTCTCTAAATTGTCACTCAGGCGCGTAAGCTGGTTCAACTCCGCGTAACGCCTTCGGCAGTTTTCACAGACCGATCGATAGGCCGATTTTGACGTACGTTGCATTCGTAACGCGCTGATAATTACCAATTAAAACGCCCTTTAAATGCGCGGTGAATTCGACATAAATTGGTAACTCGATAGGCGACCATGATTAACCGCATCGCGATGCTTCGGCGTGACTTAATTAGAACGCCCGTAACGCACCGTACCGCATCTCATCCCTCAGTGTATTCGATATTTGACACGCAATGTGCGCGCGCGGTCATGAGCGTCGTTATGCTCGTATCATACTAGCGATTGGCAGACTGCGTCCTCTTCCACGATTGTCTCTCGGCCAATTGGAAGGGAGCTGCTGGATTGATCAAGAGACAATTATAAACGCGAGCACAGACGCCAATCACCAATGTGACACGAACATTATATGCGTGTAAAACGTCGGCGGTCCGCGAGCGGGTCGAGCGTGGTAATTACGAAACGTGCGTTAATTAATTTCGCGGTCATCGAGAAGCCGGGACGCGTGAAGAACCCGCGAGAGAGAGATTAATCGTTTTCCCTCTTCGCACGTGGCGGCCTCGATACTTAAAACAACCGGATCCTAACGGCGGCCGTGCTCCGTTCGTCGTCGTTCGCGCGACGCGTGCGAGCGACGACGGGAAACGGAGGCGGTTCACACGCGCCGCCAATTGGTCTGTACCGTTCAGATTTTCCAATCAGAATAACAACGGATTGTTTCAATATTGAGATACCGAAACTACATTTGTCCCAATCAATTCCAGATAAACCTTCGTTTATTAAAAATCCGAATTATTTCCAAATAATCCCCTATAAATACAATTTCATCGCCGATACCTCCATCGTCGTTCAACCAAAACATCGAGAATTAAAAATTAAAAGTTTGCCGGCGAGGCCGACGAGATTCCGTGGAGGTTTTCGCCTACTCCAAAAAATGGTCTGCGGTCATAGCGAAAATTATCTAAAGAAATTGTCTGAGATGGATAAATCTGCTAAATCCAGTTCTTGTTTAATTTCTACGTAGTACTTCTATAATTAATGCATGACAATGCATGAATACTAAACAATAATTGAACGAATGTCTGCACAAACTGCATACATTTCTGTCAGTCGAACCTCTTATAAAAATTGATTGTAGACAGAAACTACCAACGACAAAAGACAAATGAAAAGAGGAGAGACGAATGAATGTGCAATCCTCACATCTACTTTCGCAAATATCGCTGGTACGTTGCTGCTGCAAATTTCTCGCATCACAGACAATTTTCTAGCGGATACAAAAACGGCGATAAATTTTAACTGCGACATTTAGATTTCTACCTGGGCAGCATTATTTTTTTTCAGTGCGAAAGAAGAGGGAGAGAAAATCGATCTGGAACTTTTTCTGGGAGGTTCCCGCGGTTGAACGAATCGCGGCGAAGCGTTCGACGTGCCTGGCCGCGCGTCGTTGTGAGCGAGGGGAATCGTCTCTCGATTGCATTACTAATTAATTACACACTCGCGGCCGCACGTTCGTGAGAAGTAGGCGCGTCTCTCGCGAGGCCCGAGAAAAGGCGGAAGAAGAGAGAAGACGAGAGAGACAGTACGAAAGAGGAGGAGAGAGAGAGAAAGAGAGAGAGAAGGAAAAAGTAATAATATCGCTCGATCCTGGCCTGATCCACTTCGCGGTGGATATAATAGTTATTGTACGACGACAGGCAAGATGGATTAGCGCGCCAAGTCAGCAGGAAGTCCGCGATCTTCTCCGTTCCAATTTAACTGTTCTGAGCGCGCGCGAACGCCGTTTACACATAATAATTACAACGATTTCTACGAGCGAGCGTACGAGCGTTCGTACGCTCGCTTGCTCGCTCGCACGCACGCACGCAACTAGTCGCACCTGTTCCACTTGTCTCGTTCATCATCAATTATGCATCGGGCGCGTTACGACGGTTACTATTATATTACAATTGCTCCCGCTGTTATTAATATTATTATCACACACCGCGATTATCATTATTACGTTACTATCGTATCGTTATAATCTCATTATTATAGCGATTATCGTTATGGCGTGTAGTGGTCGTCACTGTCGCCTTCTGACTTTTATCTCATAGAGTTCCCAGTATATGTATTGCAGTATATGTATTCTCTGTATATGTAATGCAGATATGTATTTTTTTAAGCTTTTGAATAAGGGAGAGGGGAGCAAATAGTGACAGTTCTCCTATATTTCCCGCGTCTATGCTACTACCACCGTGAATAGCGAGTAAGTTCTCGAATATCTAATCATCTTTGAAAAAAACAATTAAACTGCTAAGCCAAACATAAAGAAACCTAAAATTTTGGTCTTTGTGAAACAAGGTAAAACCTGAATCTTATTCGGGTATTTCTACTTAGATTGTTTTGACGAATCCCTAAATGAGATTACCAGTTCAGCGTTGTACGATATGTGTTTCTTCTAGTGTAATCTAAGCTCTATATGTATATATCAAATTTTAAATAACGTTACTTGACTTATTCAGTGTTAGTTGAATTGCATTTCTTCCCATTTATTTTGTTGGGTATAACTTAAATGCCATTGAACTAGGTTTAAATACAAAAAATATTAATAAGTAATTTAAAAAAATCACTTTCCAAAAGCACGTCATATTATTTTACCAAAATTAGATTTTATACATCATTTGTTTTAATAAAATTTTTACATATGGCAGTAACGAAATTTTATTTCAATTCTTAGTTAGTCACACATCGTCAAAGGAGAGACTGAATGGAAGTTCAGGAGTTTTTCATGATTGTCACCATTTGCCCCACGCTGGAGCAAATAGTGACAAAATGCAGATTTTAATTTCTATGAAAATTTAGTTATTTCATATGACTTATGGATCTTGTACTTAAGTTTTTCGTATAATTAAAGGTGAAAAGTATCGTTTTAGTAAAACATCCGATCTCTACAACTTGAAAATAGCTTATACGAGAGAGAAGAAAAATCCGTCACTATTTACCCCACTCTCCCTTACTCGCCGCCCATGTTGGATTGTGACGTCAGAGACAAGAAATGACAAATCTTGCGTAAAAGCATTTTAATCGAAAATGGCACGCAAGAATTTTAGACATGCGTTTTTTTGCATCTGTCGTCATCAATCAGATGTTCTGCGAGAGACCAAAGGTCTAGAGACGCGATTTAGAGGCCAGGAGCCTCGGAGCTTCTGTTTCTTAATTGTTTTGTCCGGGAATCAAATGACCACGCGGTATTATTTCTTATTAATTCGTTGGGACAGTTCTCCGACCACTCGTCGCGGATTCCAGGCGAATTTATCACCGTCATCGCTAATTTAACACTGCCTCATTCGGCTTCGCGTAATCGATGAAGCTCAGGTGTACGTTAGATGGTTATGTGCGCGATTGAACGTCCGTAATTGCCAAGATGACCGCGATAACTCGTTCGCGAGTCGTTACGAGCGTTATGAATACCGCGAGCCATTGTAAATATTCCCATAGTCTATGCGTGTTGGACAGAGATGGGGGGGAGAGAGAAAGGGCGGCCGGCAGCGATTTGTAACGCTTATCGCGCGTAAGTCGAGACGCCGCGCTGCGCTGCACGCGCTTTTCGCGAAAAGTGCGCAAACGGCCGTCAACGGGGATCGCGTTTCACGAGTTTGTTTTTAAACATGTCTCTGTCACCTTCACTCTCTCCCTTTTTCGAATTTTTTTGTTTCCTTTTCCTTTTATCTTTTTAACTACGCTAATAGTTAATTCATTCCTCCTCCCTCTCTCTCTCTCTCTTGTATCGTAACAAACGTCGATCCACTTTATTATCCACTATGAAGCTCCCGAGAATTATCGATCGATGTTGTTCTTGGCGCGATCGCCGTAACCTCGATTTATCAGAAAAGGAAATTAGCACCGTCGAGGGAGGCGGCAGATCCATCTCCGATCTGCCTGTCTGCTGAATTTCTTCCGCAATTTCTTTTTTCATCGACGAGTCGTTAATCCACGTCTCGAACCTTAATTTACATTGTTTACGGTACAACGATCTCTAATCTCCTTTCTCCGATCATCTACTCGGCGAAGAGTAGAAAACACACACACACATACACACATATACAAGTTCTCGTGCGCTTCCTCTGTTTTATTGCAGCTTCAATCCCCCAACGAGTCCCAATCTATCCAACGATTAAGAACCATCGCTCGAGATCGGATTAATCGTAGTTTGCGATATTTACACCGGCATACTAGAGGAGAACGATCAGTCTGGCTCCGGTTATCAACGTCGCGACGCCGATGCGTCTTCGTAAAGGGCTTCTCGTGACACTTTGAGGAATCGCGCTTCCCACGGGCGTGCTCCCCGAGTTAACCCGGTCTTTGGAGTTAATGGGTCTTCGTTTACACCCTTTATTTTCCGACCGCCCACCCTCCGGTCCGGTTCGTCCGGTCTTTTCATTCCGCCGGCTTCCCTTGTGCCTTTCTCACTCTCATTCTCTGTCTCTCTCTCTCTCTCTCTTTCTGCCTCTCTTTTCTTTTTCTCTTTCCCTTTCTGTGTCCGAGAAAAGTTTCCCCCCCGAGGGATCTCTATGATTTTCTACATTTCCGCACGAGAGCTCTTTCATTAAACAGCGAGCACGGCCACGCGGAAAATCGCTCGACGGCACAATGGCCGAGAATTCTACGGCGATTGGAGAAAAATCCGATCCGTGTTACCCGTTCCCCCCTATTCCTGCCCTTTCCTCCGTACTCTTCACTTCCCTTTTTCACCCCTGCGTTTCACGTTCAAAGCGCATTGTTGTTCTCCTGTTTGACTGAAAAGGCGCGTCCCCTTTTGTGCGCGTTATGAAGCGACACTATCAAATTGTTCCTCAATAGCGACGCCAAGTCGCAGACCTTAACTTTGATCGTTTCCTCCGCCCTACGCGACGGCGTTATTTCCGATAATGCTCGACGTACAAATTGCTGAGCGTGTTTTATTCCAGATTTTTGCTCGGACTTTCTCTCTCTTTCCCTTCTTCTTTCTCGCTCTGTAGTTACTGCAAATCGATAAATCATTACGTAGCAATATGAATTTTCTACGGATAAAAATCTTCAAGTTTTCCTCAAAGACTGCCGTAACTGTGGCGAGCATTGAAGGGTTACCATAACTGTATAAAATTGGAAAAATTGTGTTTCGTGTAATATCTCATAACGCTCCTGAGGTAAAAGTACCAATGTCTGGACGCTAATGGTACCTAACTCTGGACATTCTTATTGTTTTGCTCTTTAAATATTTAACCTTTCAATACAGAAAGAATATATAATTGAATTAATGCAACATTTATATTCATATAAATGAGAGAATCTTCCTCCACTAACTCTCGCGCTTAAACGGAACTTCGCTGAGCTCCGAGTTCCAAGTCGCTTCTCGCGTCTCGCTGGTATACCCACGGAATAATAACGACTTGGTCGAACGGAGAAGCATCGACGTGACCTGCCCTGCCTGGCGGCGGTCTGAATTTACCGCGATATAAAACGCGACTCGACGCAAACGAGACAGCATATTCCCGTCGAATGGTTTTAAGCCGCCCGTATCGCACCCGTCGTCGTCTCCGTCGCCGTTCCTCGCAAAGACGCTCACATCCGTCTATCCGGCTGCTCAGCATCCCGTTCGGCGGTACAACGGAAAAAGAAACCGACGAGAGGAACGTATCCTCCTTTCTTCGATTGCCCGAGGCGCATCGATCTCGAGACCGCTCGCGGAAGTGGGTCGACCTTCTCGCCGGCGTGAGGGGAGCCGGCAGGACGAGCTCAGTAGCGCCGCAGGACGAGGATTTGTCGTCTACCGCCGGCCGCCGACAAATCTTCCCCGGCTACAACGCGTCGGGCTTTTAGCGCCGGAGGGATCGCCTCGGCGCACACTTCAGCGTGTCCGTGTCGTCGTTGTAGTCGTCGTAGTAGTCGTGGTAGTCGTAGTAGTCGCGTTAGCACCTGGTCTTCCTCGTCGCGCGAGGACGCACGGTCGGCTTTCCAGCAGCGACAGAAGCCGTTGGCTCGTAGGAGACGTTCCTCCCATTCGGAATATCGCCGACGATCGTCGTCTGAGATCGCCGGGATTGTCGTCTCTTTTAAGGTGGACGCCCCACGGAAATTCCGCGTTCGAGGTGTGCCGTTTCAGATCGATCCCCGGGCCGATGCCCGGGGTCGGAATCGTCGTCGTTGTCGCGGTAGTTAAGCCGGCCGCTCGCGCAGGACGTTCTATTTCGGGGACGTTCGCGAGACCGATCGGTCAACGCCGGTAGGGACATTTCATCGTCATTTCGAGCGTTCGAAACACCGTCGAGGACCGTCGGGATTGTCGTCTCGCCGGATTGCGGTCGGACGGAAATGCGACGTCGACGTTCTACTTCGATGTGATCAGCACAGACTGGGATAGGGTGAAACACCCAATTATCGACGCCCAGTTATTGATAGTCCTTAGTCAGTAGCAGTATATTCCCTTCAGCTTACACAGCCAGGAAGGAAACTTGGTTTACAATCATATTTCTTAATTACACATATCTATCCATATCTTATTTTTATCTATCTAGTTACTAATATCTCTATAGTTACATTACCTTTCTCTAATTAATTTTGCAATATTATCCTTATTATAAATGCCCTTGTAATCTCTCTTTACAATCTTCTTAATTTTCATCTAACTTTTACACTACACTTTTTCCCTATTTATCATGTCTAATTACTTTTCTATTTTACATCAAAATTCTGTCTTTCTCTTTAACTGTACACACATATCTCTTTAATCTTCTCTTTTCATCCGATCTCTTCGCTGCTTTTCTTTTTCTTTCTCCATTCTCTTTTTCTCTAATTTTTTCCCATATCTTGTTAGTTTCATTACCTCCACTCTAAATTTCCCATAAGTTAATGAAGTCACAACTCAGCGGTGAACATATCCCACTCGGGATCAGTTTCAAAACGACGCCATGGTGTCAATAAAAAGAAAGAAGAAAAAAGAAAAGAAGGAAGAGGGTACCCTCATTCCGACCCTTCGCGCCCACTGATGACAGAGCGGGCGAGATAGGTCAATTTCCTGAATGGCCAGACCGACGACTTCTGACATTACGTACGGGTCGCCGGAAGTGGACGCGGGGGACAAGAGGAGAAGGCGAGTGGGACGGAGGGCGGCCAGCCTGGATTAAGGACGGAAGTCGCTTCGTCGCCGACTGCCATCGTCACCGGTGGTGATGTCCTTCTAATTTGTTCCAGCAGCCACAGGCCTGCTCGCTATCGTGCGAAGTCAGGCGCAGTTTTAGATTACGACGTCAAATAGAATCCGAGGGTTGTCCGACGTCCTTGACAAATCGGTTCACCCGGGAAACCGGAATCATTTTTTCTGTGATAGCGTATTAGGCTCACGGTTAAATGTTAACTTATGATCCTTCCGTTCCTTTCGATCGCCTCACGGTCGATTCTTCTTCTCTCGAATCCGTTTGAGTTTCAAATTCTTGCGACGGAATTTGATTTCTTTATCCATGACGCGAACAGGAAAATGTATTTATTACCGTGATTTAACTTCTTCACAATAGTGGTTTAAAATGACCGTGATTCCTCTCACACAGGGTAGAGTCTTTTTTTTTAGAGGGATACATTTTTAATATAGTTTTATATTTTTAATTCGCTCCGTGAATCGATAACTATAACCCTTGATGAATAAAAAAAAAAAAAAATATATATATATATTGATTCCAGATCATTTCTATTAGAGCCAGGGGATAGTTACCATTGAAGCATGACTTTTTTGCAAAACCGAATTGAAATAAACACAATAATTACAACTCATTAAATTCTATCTAATTTTTACTCTTGTCAGGGTCTTGTCCCGCTTAAACGGTTAAATAATACGGCGCGAGACGTTAATTCGCAATTCTCCCTCCCGACGCAATGAATCGCGTTATCGCGAGCCTGTCGATATCTGTGAAACGTGATTAGCGCCAGTTAGATCGTCGATTCAGGACATCGCGATGGCATACATCTCGTCGTAAAGAGTCCGTCGCCGGCTCGCCGGCAATAACGGGTGGTCCGGATAGAGCCAGGCCGGGCCGACAGCCCGACCGGTCCCTAGAGACTTGCATAATTGTGCGCTGAGATTACGATCTCCCGCGGCATTGTTATCCTTTCAGATTTATCGCATCCTCCGCGGCGCGCATTGTGATATCGAGAGCCGCGACATGACGGATGGCAATCGAGGAGATCGCGGGGCGCACGACTCGCACACGCACTTATACCGCGACCACGCTAAATTAGTTCGGCCTCCTTGATATATGCAGATATAAATGATCCAAGGAACTCTAAATCATAGTTCTTAGTACCGTTATCGGGCACCTGAGTCGAACCACGTCTTCATTACAGTCGGAATTGTGCTACCTAGAATATACAGGCGTGCTACAAACGCGTAGCGGTAAGAATCGGACATTATAACGCTTCATACCTAGCTCCCGTTTTTTCCCAGGAATTTGCGGAAAATATAGAATTCCCTGGCACTTCATTCTCTCCCCTTGATCTCATCTCCTTAACACTTTGTCATAATTTAAGTTTACATGTTCTAGATATAAGAAATCTTGGCAATGCCGGTAGTGATAAAATCCGAGTGTCGAAAGCTGGCAGACTGCCAGTGCTGGACATGTTATCTAAATCCTTAGGACAGAATTTGATTTCAGACACAAATGAAAAGTTGTGTATTTGTGTAGATCTATCACATAAAAAAAAAACGTAATTTTATTTTGTATATGTTTATGTTACGCGCACTGAAAAATCATTCTATCAGTTATTCTATCAAGTTAAGAGGTACCCTATTTGGAGAGTACCAACGAGAGGAAATGAGCCAAGTCGCGAATCATTTGTCATCACTTGTCCGATCCAAAGAGTTTCCCCGCTTCTCTCCTGCGTTTGCCTCGCTCTCGGTCCTAATTTAGCTAAGTTTCGCGAGGACACCCCATATTTCTGTACGAGAGCCCGTCCGTAGCGTGGCAGCGTGCGCCGCTTGTACCGGGCTTGATCCTCGCGCCTCGGGGCCATGCTATAATTGAGTGGTTTGCATCTCGGTCGACGGGAGCGAGAGTACGGTTGCCCCTGAGCACGCGAGCGAGAAGAAGCTTGCGTTGTCCGAGACGAGAGATCGACAGACGAGGTAGCAGGGGGAGTTCTCTCTTGCGGATCGCGAAGAAGGGGGAAAAGGGGGAGGGTGTATACGAGAGGAGGCATCAGGACCGGTGCATCGAGCGGACATTGATTGAACCGGGAGCACTTGCCCCCGCATACCAGGATAATGCCGCGAAATTACGGGTGCCGGGATGCGCCGTGCCATAAGCCGCTAGACGTGTCGCAATTAAAGGGAAATCCGAGAGACAGAGGGAGGGAGAGAGGGAAGACAGAGAGAGAGAGAGAGAGAGAGAGAGAGAGAGATAGCAAGAAAGAGAGAGAGAGAAGTGACTACTACGTGATGCTAGACCACCCTGCGATCTTCGCGTGGAAAATCTCGACGAGTTGCTGGTATTCAGCTCGTTTTCTTCTCGATGTTGTAAACGCGTATGCGTATATGTGCCGAAAGTAGTAGAGAATCGTTTCTTTCTTCCCGCGTACTTCTCGCACGGCATGCATCCTTTTATTTTAACTGCACACACACACACACACACACACACACACACACAAAAGTATTGTTCTACTGTGAGGAAAAGCGATTACTCGCTTTAATGCCCGTCTTTCAAATAATGGTAACTTTTAGCAAAGAGCATCTTCTTGATAACAGTTTTAAAATATACTCATCACACGAACTTTTGACGAAAGTTCATTATCATGTACTTGAAAAAAGAATTGGTTCTCTTTCGAAAGAATATCGTAAAACTATCAAAAAAAAGATTGATTCGATTCTATATAATGAGCAAACCGAATTTTAGTTTCAATTCAATATTTTTTATTGAAAAGCTGAACTCATTAGGATTCAGAATTATTTTGAATAAATTTGATTTTTGTGATAAAAAAACTCATGATAGATTTGCGGGTATATAAACTTATGAGGTAGAAAGTTTTGCGTTAAATGTAACATTTCGTAGATGTCAAAATAACACAACAATATGTTGACAATGAGTATATTAAAAATTTCTATGCAGATTAATTCCAATACGAATGTATTGATTATAGATCAGTGTGCGTCATTAGTGTAAAAAGGGTTTACATGGATATTGGCGGATGTTTGGAGGAAGCGCGCGGATATTTTTCGAGAGCGCGATTCGCGGCAGTTGTGTGTTAGATCGGACCGTCGCTATTTGCGAAAGATAGTCGAACACGCAGAAATTGAAGGATGAAACCACAATGCAATATTATCTTTGCTAACATTTTCCAGCCCAGAAACGGCGAGTGGTCAGGTTTCGCGTTCTACGGGATTTTATTTTCGCCGCGCGACATCTTCCCCGAAATCAAATATGCCGTTAAATTGTTAATTACGTATTCCGACATAGCGCGGATTTCCATTTTGAAAACAGCAAACGAGTCGCGAATTTTCGATATTACGTAAATCTTTGACGTGTAAACGCTCTCGCTCTGATGGATTTAATAATATAAATTATAATTCGAGGACACGGCGCGCTTGCATTTAGATTGATATAAACGGCGTTTAACGAAATCACGAGTTGAAATTAATTACGTGAAATGGGTGAATCACGGACTGCGCTGCCGGTGATGCCACGGCACGTTTGACGTATGAAACGCGGGAATAACGGCCTATCTGGTTTTTGATCCGGTTTTTAACTAATTTTTAATATGCCGGGAATTGCACGAAAATCATATCGCCACATCATCTCATCGAAACGTTTGATTCGATGAGCAGGAACAGAGAAATGTGTTTGTATGTGTGTGTGTGTGAACAAAAAATCGTATAACGAAAAAAAAAGGCGGAAACAAAAAATTTCCCGTCGCGAACGGGAATTGCCTTAATCAAGTTAAATCAGGGGGGAATGGCTTTTATCAATTAAGGAGGCGACTGCAGAATGCGCGCGCGCACGCGACGCAAAAATTCAACCGCACGCGTGATTCGCCTGAGTAATCAAACCAGAGACGAAAAAACCCAGCGCCGCGCGGCAGACGCTGTTTCACCTGTCATTGCGCGCAGATTGCATTCATCTTTAGCCGGACACGATTAAACACGTCGCGCGTTTTGCGCTGCACGCCTCATATTGATTTTAGATTACTTTTCCGCGGCGGCGCCGCCGGACGCCCAACTTCTATCCACAATTGCGGCACGCTCTATTACGACGTTTTGATTACGTTCGAATTGCGGGACGGACGAGCGTTGGTTCACTCGCCGCTTCATCGTGAGACACGTTCGTGACAGATCGTCGTCTCGGTGCGCTGTCTAAACCCTTCCCCCCTTCAGTTGCGCTATATAAATAATAAAATAAATGTAGACACAAGAAAACAGAGAGAATGGTCGGGTGAATGGTCGAAACTTGCCTCCGCAACGTTCGAAACGGTCTGGAGTGAACGTAAAAATCTCATGCCGTTTGACGATATTCGCAATAAATCTCGGGATATTAAATTAAATAAAGAAGATTGGTGAATGATTACGCGCGATGCAGTAAATGAGTTGTAGTGGCAATTTATGTTGTGTGCTTATACATTAGGTCAAACTGAACAAAAAATCTTTTAGCGTAAATTTTTAGATATTAACTAAAGAAAATTTATACATTATCGCGTACAATCATGCAACAATGTTCTTTCATTAAATTTTATCTCAAATTTGACTTGAAAAAATAATTTCCTCTTTAATATATTATATTTATTCTCTCTGTGTGTATGAAATTTCTATCATTTCTTGTCCGTACGATATATATTTTGATATATCCTACGAAAGAAATCAAATTTTAACATAGAAAGCTATTCAAACAGTAAATCACTCTTTCTCTCTCTTTCTCTCTCTCTATTTGTCTGTTTCTCTCTTCCTCTCGAGTTCCTCTTGACAAGTTGCAAGCTTGCAATTTCGATCAATCGGATCTCGCTGGGCAAGGGCTCACGGCTCTTCGACAACTATTCCGGCCCGATCACACGGTTCATATGATATATAGTTCACCGATCTTGTTCTCTGCGACACCGTCGTTCTCGAGCCATTGCAACGCTAAGCGTTTCAGAGGTGATACGAGAGCCTTTGGAGGGGAATCTCCTAATCCAGTTCACTGTAATACGCGCCGGGCGCCAGCTGTGCGAACCTTACCGTGTGACGCGCGAACTTTCGAAATTTGCTCCTGACAAGTCGACGCGTCACGCTAACGTCGCAACTTCCGGACAAAAACGACCGGAAGAAGCCGGCGGAGCTGTCCCGTCGCGGGACGAAAGTTGATTCGCTGTGTCTCGCACATTAATACGGAAACGTTCGCGGAGAATCGAATTCTCAATAGTCAAGGAAGCAAGCGGAAAACATTTCACTAGACCGTGAAAAAAAAGAAGGAAAAATTTCAAAACGAATTTACACTCATTTTTGACAAATAAATCTACCTAAAAGTTACACTCCGATTTCTTTCTAATTTGGCACAAATATAGAAATACCAAAAATATTTAGATCATATTTTTTCATTTTGGCCTCCTTTGAGTTTCACGAACAGTTCATAGCTTTTTAATGTTCTCACTCCTATCATCAACAAGTGCAACAAAAATGCATAAGAAATAAAATTGAATACAAGATATAGACGTTTTTGGTTTTTGCTGATTATGAATAGGAAATCAAATGTGTAAAATTATTTGTATAAATAATAAAATATTTAAACAAAACATGTAAAAAGTTGAAAAAAAATTATTTATACAAATAATTTTTCGATTTGGCCGAGATTTGAACCATTTTTGACTAATTTAACACAGATTTGAAATATTTCGGTTGGAATCTCGGCTAAAGAAATTTAGAATGGTTCGTGTCTCAGCTATGCCGATTTTGTTAAAATTATTATTTAACTGTATCTTATATTCAATTTTATTCAATATTATATTCATTATATTCAATCTTATATTCAATTTTATTTCTTATATATTTTTGTTATACTTGTTGATGACAGGAGTGATAACATTAAAAAGCTATAAACTGCCCGTGAAAGTCATAGTGAGCCATAGTGAGATCGTGGTTTCCGTCCGGTTGGTACTGGTACTGATACTCGTACTGATACTAATCTGGTACTGGTGCTCGTATTGATACTCTTACTGATACTCTTTCCGACACTCTTTCCGACACTCTTTCTGATACTGATCTAAACTGATACAATACTGATTAAAAGTCATACGGGTCGGACTTTTATAATTTCGGAAAATGGAAAATTTCGGGGATGGCGGTTACCGGATTCGTTGGAGATGACGTGCTTAGTAACAAGAATGAGGCTCAGATTGGTGGGAAAAAATAAAAATTTGGGAAATATTCGATCAGGCGATGTGTACTTGTAGGTGATATGTTTCATGATTCTTTCGTAAGACTCGCGATCTAACATAAGTATTTCTTTTGTGTACTTAACTGTTTTGTAACCCGGTCGGATAGGTAATCAGTCTTTACGCAATGCATTCCGATTAAAGGTACGTGTGGCCTTACGGAACGTAACATGTTTGCCAAATTAGAAAGAAATCGGAGTGTACCTTTCGAGTAGGTTTATTTGTGAGTGTAACGAATGAACTCGGATGCTCGCAGATTGCCCTTTCGCAGAAAATCCCGCGCGAATACTCCTCGAGGTGGAAAATGATTTTCGCGTTCGCTGTTCGGCGAGCCGGCTCGCTAATATCATCGCGCGGAAGTATATCGAGGCTTTATTTCACTCGTCGGTCTGGCCGAGCACTTTGGTTATTAACGGCAGAAGTACGGTAACCCGCCGAATGTTTCGGCTGCGCGCGCGCACAAAGGTGTGGGGCCGCTTTAGGTCAGAGAGAGACGCGTGATCTATTCCGCGGCCGCGGGTATCCTCATATTAAACAACGCGCGTTTAATAAGCTCACGCCGCGCGTGCTCCACATGATAAATGCGACGAATTTGTAACAATATGCCGCGCGAGAACAACTGCGAACTCTCTGGTGTTCTCTCGCGGTATCGAGAAATGTATTGCGTCTGATTAATCCTCATAGTGTCAAGGGAAACGCGTATTAACCCTTCACCGCTGTGAACACGAATAAACAGCGCGCGTGCCTCTTATGTGCCTCTTTCATGCCATTTTTTATATTGAATTGCAAAATATAATATATAAAAATGTCGAATCGAACGATAAAAACTATTCAACAAGATTAAAATGAAAGTTTGCTCTGAAACTGATCAAAAACTTGTTAGTAACTGATCAGAAACTAACCCAGTAATCAGGATTCCTAGCGACTCACTGTCTGAGAAAGCTGGTTGATAAATTTTCTACTCGGGCTATTTCGCGAACTGTCTTTAAGAAGCGTATTATGTCACATATACGCGATATTCGTTCCGCTTCGAGAAAGACCATTCCGAGGCGAATTTGTGCGAATCCGTGCGCGCAAATCCGCGGCGAATTTTCGTCGCGTCGAGCTGAATGTCGGGCTGAAACCGTTCGCACTCGGATTTTGTCTCCTCCGAGAAATCTCGTGCGGATAATCTCGCGCCAACCGCTCAATCTCAGCGTTCTCAGTTAAATCCCTGCCAGAATCGCGGCCGCGAATCGATACCGCGCAGATTACGAAAACACGCGCGCGACTGTAAGGGATCTTTTTATCGCTTATAATGTTGCTCTCATCATGATCTTTTATCGCCACTCGTCTCGAACACTATCCGCATCGCGTCTAAGATCCCCCTGTTCTTCTTCTCCCAAAAGAGATATCTACTAGAAAAATATCGCGATATTATTAATTGATACCGAACTTTTTGCCGAACAAGCTCTCTTTCCTCTTTCTTTCTCTCAATCGACAGAGATATCGCGCGGAAAAGCTTGACTCCTGAATTTCATCAGCGGTGATAAATTTTCATAGGCTTGCTCAATAAGGCGATAAGGGCAGAGGTTCTCTCCGCGCACGTTAAACGTATTAAAGTGAGATATAAGAGAGAAAGAGAGAAGAAAGCACACGGCTATGTTGACGATAGGTAGGAGTGGCGGCAACATCTTTCGTTCTTTACCTCTCTCTCCAGTTCGCCCCCACCGCAAGCGAGAGCCATTCTGTGTTGCTGCATACTCCTGACTGCTTTATCGATCACTATCGGGCCCCACATATCAATACGTTGCCGACACATCTGGACCAGTCGCGAAGCTGCGCTCCCCGTCGCTTGATATACTCGCGCCTGGCTAAGCGAACCGTTACGTGGATACATAATGATTACCTCGCATTACACCGAATCTTGCCGACATTATAAACAACATCGTGCCTGGCATCCCGAGATCCTTCTGTTATTAACGATAACGCGCTCTCTTTCTCTCTCGCATCCTAGGACGCGTACTACTCTCCCTTTTGCTCCCCAGCTAGTTATCTCTCTATCAGGTAGGAGCATCGCATCTATGGGGATTACTCGCGGAGAAAATAGGATGTCGATAAGGATATTTGTTATAGGTCTGCCGAGCATCTCCGCTTCCTGTGCATGCAGATTAACGCGCGATATCGGCGCGTTGTGTAATCAGCGAGTTTGCTCGCTCGACCGTATGTCATGAATTTCATGGAGATACACGTCGGTATTTGGGATAGAACGCTTTCGTAAGAAGTTACTCTTCAAAAAAGGATATTGAAATTCCAATCAGAACTATCGAATTCTAATTTGGGCTGCTAACTTCACACACACTAAAAAAACTGTCATTTTTCTTTCAATTATACTTTATATTTTCTTTTTCTTTTTTGAAGGGAATTCTTCTCCAGAGCACGTATAATAAATCCACCTATCAAAAAAAGTTCATTTTCTTTTAATTCATGATATTCGCGTCACGTTGCACACAATAAATGCTTCTCAGTGCCGAAAGTCGCGACGGAAATGCGATACGTAACAGCCGGATCGCTCGGCCCCGTTTCTCGCAAGACCGGCCGCCGAATGAATGCACGCCACCCACGAGTACGCGCCCGGCCCGCAAAAATCGCAAGAATGTCTGCCACCGGAATGAATTCCACGGGCGATTGCTTCCTACGGAAACGTAGTATCAGGGTCGCTCCGCAGCGCCCACGTATGATCCTGCAATCTGGTTAGCCGACGCGAGATTGCGCGGAAATAGCGAGGAGATCGGGCTGCCGCCGCTCGATCTCTCAAAGTGGTACACGACGACGACGACGACGACAACGACGATGAAAACGACGATATGCATAGATGGGAACGCTGAAAATGTCCTCGAACACATCGCGAATGTCTTATCAGCAATAAGAGAAGTAGATCAGATGCAATTATGCGGCTCAGCCGGCGATTTCCGTCCTCTGGGATTTTTCTCGTAAAATATCGTACCAATTTTGCTACGAAACGCAACGTTTCGCAGCGTGGTAAAACACACTTTAGATGATATACGATTCGCGATAGAATCCGGGACGAAATTCTACTTGTAATATTCTGCACCTTGTACTACGGATAGCACCTGTAGGGATTGCGATGATATAGGGAAGGGACTAGATGTCCCATATATCGGAATTTTGAAGTTACGGCTTCTCAGACAACTAAGTGTTGCGATTGACTAATTGTTGTGGAATCTCCAAGCGGATCTTAAATTTTGGATATCTAGATGCTTGAAAATAGTGAGAAACGCGACATTATGTAGTGTTTAGCGAATATTTCACTCTTGCCATCACGTTCGCACCGCAACCTTTAACGTTACCTTCAACGTAATAGGACACTCGACTGTTCTTCTTCGCGAACGCGTTTGCACCAACCCCTCACCTACCTCAATCGGTATAGATCTTTCGATAACTCGACGCGTCTCTTAATTAACATCCATTCACTCCCATTTGCATCTCATCGCGCCGGCTTATCCGATCGCTTTAGCGAGCACTTTTATATCTCGTTGCCCGTCCTATTATCTATTCATTCCGGCTTATCGGCCGCGTATAGAGCACAGTCGCGAAATATAAAGGGCCCATCGCGCTTGCGATTCAGGCCGTCATTAGAAGCCGATATCGACATAATGTTTCCCCCCTTCCCCGTACCGCGACTTTTTTTTCTCGCGGGTGGCTCACGCACAAAGGGCCGATTCAGGACCGGTATATCCCTTGGCCGATCACGATACTCTTCTCATCTTCTCGTCTCCTCTTCTCTCCTCGCCTCGACGACTCCATTTACATTCGCGACGAGCCCCACCGGCCGTGGAGGAATGAGTGAGTCGTTGCGCCGCTCGCTGCTTGCATTTATGACCGGTGACAGGCATGATGGATGCTTCGATTTTACCCATGCCCGCCGCTATGATTACGGTTAACAGTACGTGCACGCGCGGCTACGAAATTTCAATCGATCTCCCTTTCGGCCGATCGGCCGCTTCTCGTCGTCGTCGTCGTCGTCGTCGTCTTCGTTGTTGTGTCGTGCATGCGTGTTAGATCGCGATAATAAATGCCGTTCATGTTTACCGAGGCTTTCGCGGGAGGCTCATAAACACATATACACATATACACAGTATATCTCATAAATGTCTTTTCCTTGTTTCAAACGGAACGAGAAGTATATCAGTGACAAGATATAATGTATATTCTAAACTTGTCGACAAATACCGACAGAAGAATATATCGCGAAAATAAAAAAAATATTAATATTTTTTAAAATAAATCCGCTGGGTACCAATAACACATATGTTCTTATTGGAACAATATTTTTTATGTCTTAGGTTTTTTCCTCCCAATATAATTAAGGAAATAATGTTTTTTTCTTTTTTTTAATAAAATTTATAGACTTTCTATAATTCTGCACTATATATTCTCTTCTTTTTCTTCTCACGTCTATTCAGAACTGAAATGAAATGCCATCGTTGAACGTTATTTACGAAGCTACGTGTAATCTCGTTAGAGAACTTTTTTCTTGTGCACATGACACGAATTCTTCCGCGTAAAGAGAGATAATAGTTATTTGCTACACCCGGTCTGGAGTGCGCCTTGCGTGCGACGCACTTTCTACGCGAGATTTCTCCGCGAGTAAACGTTGCCCAAACTCGTCGTTACGTAATTGCGGGAAATTACGAGGAGCGTCGGCGACCGGTGACAGGAAGTACTTACCGGTCCTGCGATTCCCTCGCAAATGCTCGTTCTGACTACCGCGGGCTAATAGCCACCGACAGAGATGCATCGGCGGTATGGCGGACCGCGTCGTCGACTTGCTCCGTTGATTTCGTCGGCGAAAGTCGATGTCTGACAACGATACAGCGCGCGCACTAGCGCGTGTCTTTGTCTCCAGATCATTTCAGCGGGCCGAGATTAAATTTACGAATTCTTTCCTGTTTTTTCAACTCCTGGTCCCTCGCCGCGGACCTCCGCGAAAACAGATTCGTTCCGAATAGAAATTAATCATAGCGTGTCTAAATAAGCGGAAGCGAGAAAACGCATGCCCAAAATCTTTGCGTGTCATTTTTAGAGAAGAGGATTTGTGAATAAAAGAGCATTTGGGATATTCGCATTTGAGATATTCTCAAGGGGATATTCGCTCGAAACAGGTTAAAAAATATATCAATGTAAGAACGTTTTAAGAACTTTTTTTTAGATAAATTGCAAAGGATTTCAAAATGCACTTTTGCTCATACATTTATACAATGCTTCAATATATAAATATATGTGAAAATATATTTTGAAATGTTTTTAATTTGCTTATAGGAAAACCTCAAAATCACCTGTTTTAAGCGAATATCCCCTTAAGGATATTTATAAAGTGCTCTGAAAATTACCCTTTTCCCTTGACAATCTATAAATAGCTGTAAAATTAAAATGACGCGCAATCTCCCTCTTTAGCCCACCTTTCCTCATGATTTTGTCGTGTTTATTTTATGGCTGTTTATTAACTGTCAAGGAAGGAAAGTAATTTTTGAAGCATTTTACAACATACTGAAGTTCAAATGTACTTTCATTCAAATATCTTTTTACTTGAAAATGACGTGCAATACTTAGGAGCTTCAACGAATATTTTCTCCATAAATGGGATATTTGCAATTGAGAATACAAACAGTAGTTACACTTCGCGTGTAATACAACATAATTAAGTCGCGGGTCTCTTATCGCTTCTGAGTGCTAACTTTGATGCGCAATATTTTTCGCTGAAACCTCGATCATCCGCGTCGTCCAGATTCACGGGCTACTGGACGTGGCACGCAGTTGAGCGCGCAGGAGAATCCGCGAAAGTTGAGTCGCGTCAGGATGATATCAAAGTTCGCGATATTCGGCAGTACCTTCTTGAAGCCGGTGCTGTGGAAGTTCCACGAGCAGGAGAAAGAGAGCGAGAGAACGACCGGTTTATAAATACTATCCCGCAGTGTCGTTGCCAGGCCTGGAAAAGTTCGGGCTCGTTGCTCGTGGGGGAGTCAAGATGGGAACGAGAAGAGGGTCCACGAAGAAGGTAGCGGCCCAGGAGGTCGCAGAGAGAGAGAGAGAGAGAGAGAGAGAGAGAGAGAGAGAGAGAGAGAGAGAGAGAGACAGGGCAAAGTTTCGAGGAGCGACAGCATATTCCCGAGATTGAATTCGGAGATATGAACGTCCACGAGTTTTCGCTGGTTGAGAGGGATGCGAGCGTGTAATTTCTTGCGACACGTAAGGGGTGAAAGGGAGGAGGGAGGGTAGACGGGAAAAGGCCCGGAGCGCGTCCTAGGAAGTATGACGTGGACTTTTTAAACGAGAAACTACTGCGGAGAGAAAACATCTCGCCCGGTGATCGCACTCTCTCGTGCTCATTCGCCGTGGATGGAGTCACTGTACGCCAAGCAGGAGGCAGCGGAAGGACGGTCCAAGTTTACCGATCGGGAGGACGCGATTGAAAACATATGTACCGCGCTTCCTCGTTCCAACTTTTCCGGCGTGCGGTTAGGTTAGGTTCGTAGTGACACCCGGCAAACACGTCGTGAGTCTCGGACGGCCGGGGGTGAGAATTCCGTGAGAACGACGCTCCCTGTGAGTTGAAGCATCATAATTATAGATCCACAACTGTCCACAAAAATTCAGAAATGTGTAATTTCTTCCGACACTCGGGACAAGTGATGACTCGTTGTGGATTTTGAGCGAGATCCGTTATGATAACTCGACGGGAACGCGATTCTCTCGCTTTTGGGATGTTATAATTACGTGTATCGGAAAATCCGAAAAGTTCGAGGGTAAAAACTTGGATTCGCTCTCGGGCTCAAGCACGTGTTCATCAGAAACTAGGAAATCCCTCTAACAAAAACGAGCTGCGAATGAGCCACGAAAACTGAAATGGTCGTCAGGAAGCGCATCGAAGGCACGAGGCACCTTCCGTGTGCTCTTAATCGGCGTGCGCCTAAAGCCGCTCTTCTCTTCCTCTCTCCCTCTCTCTCTTCTCTCTCTTTCTTTCTCCCTATCCCTTTCGCGTGTTCCGAGCTTTCGCAAAAGCTGGAGCTGCGCTCTCGCGGTTTATAAATAGGAGATATATAGGCGGCCACGAGACTCGGACCTCGAGATCTCCCCTTCACTTGGCAGTTTCCTCGCCTCAACCATTCGCCCATTCGCTTGTGCGCGTATTCCCACCTAATCCATTTTTCGCGACCTCCTTCTCGCTGCTAACGAGAGAGCATCCGCGGAACGAGGTTAACCCGCGGCCAACAGGAAACCGCATTTTGACGTAACGTAAAATGCACTCTCCGCGGACCCCGCGGCGACTTTACGGCCGGCCGGCGGCGTCATAATGCGCGCGTTTCCCATCTACCGTTATTCCGGAACGCACGTGCTCTCCCTATCTGCCCCTTCCCTCCTCCACTCGCTCCTGTCCGATTTACATGCCTCTAACGCGGTAAATGGACCTTTTAAGGCGGTGCTTATTATTTACGAAAGGGTACATCTCTCGCGGTGTAATACGCGCCGCGGTCTTAACGAGCTTTTTACTGCTACATCATGCGCGACATGTTGTGCATACATATTTCATTTTCGCGGAGTTTAATGGTCCAAATTCGCCACAAAGAATCGTTCGACCGTCGTTTTTCCTTTCTCTCTCTTTTTTCTTTTCTTCTTACCCACGAAATACGCGTTCTCGAGCAGCCGGATATTTCTACGGGAAATTTCGCTGAAAACAACGTTGCTTTGTAAAGAGCGACCGGTATCAAAGACCAGTAACCGGCCGTTGTTACATAAATAAAAGACACTGTTAATAATATACCGTTAATTGGCCAGTCGCTTGTGAGGTTGCTATTTTCGCTAGGCGAGTGTGGTTAGTGCCGCGTAGAACTGTATAACGATTAATATTTCGATGAGCTCGGCAACGTGTTCAAACAATCTCGTAATTATGGAATAATAATATTTTCGCCGTTGAACAACGGGGCGGCACCGTGTATTGATCGATGGTGGACTGAATTATAATATGCATTATGGAGCTTACCACGCGCGATGTAATTGTATAAGTTACATCAAAATTTACGCGTTCAGCTCCGCAAACACGATGTGTATATCGTGAATTTCGACGTGGTCATGCAATACAGATTTTTACAAAGTTGTTTACGTTAAAGGACTTTCAAACGATTCATTGTAACCGAGCGAATTTCAGATACATAACTGGAAAATATTGTGCGGGCTTTAAAATGTCTAAAGTATAAATTATTTCCCCTCTATGTACAAAGAAAATATTTATCGCCCATGTGCGCACAAAAGAATATATACTGCATTTAAGTAAATGTTGCTTGTTTGAAATATATTTCATTACTCGCAAATCTGTCAATAAGTTCATTATTAGTTTAAAATTTATTCGAAATGCATTCTGAATGCTAGTAAGTTTAGCATTTCATCAAGAAATTATTCAATTAAAACAATATTTTTTTTAATACTTTATTCATATAGAATAATATTTTTCTGTGATAACGAAAATTTTCTAAAATTTGTGATAATTACATTTTAATATTACCATAGAAAAGTACTGTTTGCTGAAAATAACTATTAAAATACTATAATAAAGGAAAACCATAAAAAAAGAAAAATAAACTGTTATTCTTGGCAGCAAAATGAATATTTTTCTGTATACACGCTTGCGCGACGATAACGCTCTTTTTAATACGCGGCCTCGGCCGCGCTTCGAGGCGCGATATCGCACGAATTATTTACGGAATAATTTTAACGAACGAGGCTGCTCAATCCGCGCGTACAAGCCGCGATTATTGCGCAAGGTTTATCCGTAAAAACGCACCGCGCGACGCGCGTACCCGCGAATAACCGAGCTGTTTGCTTATCGGATCCGCTCGAATTTCATGAATTCCAATCGGTGGGCCAATTCGCGGGTAAAATTCAGAAATGTGGACACGCGCTCGGCCAAATGGTCCTCCTCTGTTCGCGATAGTCGTCGGCGGCCGATTGTAAGCACAGGAAAAACGCAAGCACCGTCGCGTTTGTACATCGACGATCTAACTCGATGAAATAACGAACGCGCGAATAAATAACACACCAAAAGAGACAGTTCTGCCTTCACGGAGATTACTTGGACTTAAAGTTCCTCAAGTCAGAGTCAGGACGCCATTTGTAGCGCGGAAATCTGTGAGTGAGTGAGAGAGAAGCGTGCTTCGTCATTTCACTCTTGAAGCTTCTATTTCATCCCAACTAGAGTTTCTTTCTCACTCACGTTACTCCTAAAAATGGCGGACTGGATGCAGACCAATCGGGAATCATGCTTTGTCTAATTAGAAAGATTTGAACGATTCGATTCTGTCTGCAAAATTCTGTCCCAACACCGTAGAGTCTCAATCATGATTTACGTTGCGCCACGTTCTCGTGTAGTAAAATCGACGTCGACGACGCGCGAAGAGGAGGATATTCATGCGCGCGTTCAAAGCGTTCTTGAGAGCGGAATTCTCCGGCGAGATTGCGTTTTGCAGTCGAACGAGCGTGTAAAAGGGTTTGCGGGGATACGTAATTAAAACGATACGTAATTATATTCCGCGCGGGCGGGCGACTCTTTTACGAACGTAACGTTGAATTAATTTCATTATCCGCTCGAATTGCAATACATTAATGGAAAATCCCGTAAACGTCGTAATCGTACTGCAAATACGCGGATTTGCCGAGTGTTTAATATATATTCGCGAATAGCTTTTTGCGAAATACGCGAAACACGGCTCGAAACATAAGTTGAAAGTGGTTGTAAATATCTGAAGTATTGCGCGATAAGTGCCCAATATTTGCAGATATCGTTTATCGTATATGATCTGTTTTCCAGATGTACGCACACTTACATATGTTTCCAGCAGTTTGGAATTAATATCGCGAGCAATATTCTTCTCTCGAAAATTTCACTGCGCAATAATCAGCGCTAATTTCATCACCGAGCTTTGAGAGAGTCGTGATGTTTCGAAACGTTGTATATATATTAACGCGCGATAATATCATGAGAAGAAAAGAAGTAGATCGATGAAGCGATCACTCCGAGAAAACACACGTGAAAGCAAACGTTTGTTATGAAAACAGAGAGATAATTTTAAGAGAGATGAAATTTAATACGAGGTGATAGAGGCGAACGATGGCGGAAGGCGAGGAAGTATACATTCGCGAGTGTCATCCGCGGTTCATTCTGAGTCGCTTAAAATGCACTTTTAAAGGGGAATCGCCGCTGTAATTTTCTGCACGAAACGGAGCATGAAATAAAACGGGGCGCACATCCCCGCGTACCTCTTGTGCACCCGTTCACTCGTTCCTGCATCATCCGGTCCTCATTCCCTTTCTCTCCCTTGCTTCCTCTGATACGTCCCAGTTTATTTTTCTCTTCGGTTGCCCTCAACGCTCCTCGACGGGTTTTAACGATAATCTTGCCAAGAGGGAGAGTCCTTTCCCTCTTTCATCCTCCGTCTCCGCCTGTTCTCCTTTTCCGGCGCTCAATCCCCCGCGGACTATCCGTGGTAGCACCGGCGAAGTGTTTCAAACCATCTCGCGCGTCGAGTATTAAAGATAAAGAAGAATGCTCGGCGCGAAAATTACGTTTCTTCTTCTATTTTTAGGAAAGAGGCGCCGGAGAAGGAACGGAAGGGAGGGAGACGCACGAACCGAGAAATGCGCTATTTTCGTGTGGCACGCGCATAAAAATATGAGCGTTAAGGAGATGCTGGAGTCGATGACGAACTCGAACAATGTCGATAATGCAGAGACGATCGTCACTAAAATAATCAAGCTATCCTTTTCGTATTTCTTGTATATACAGAACTTACATGAATGTGTTTTGCTTTGTTTTACCATATTCAACAGAAAACCTAATCATATAAGAATGAGAATCTTTCTGCAAACTTTTTCGATATTCTGAAGTTTCTAAATGCAGATGTGAAGGTAGAGCAATGTTCTTCAAAATTTTTCTGTTTGGAGCATCCACACTTTCAGTATATACAAGCTGCGGAACTTTTCGATTAGACAAATATTACGCTAACAGCTTGAAATTTTACATTAAAATTTTTTTGTTCGTTTTCGTCACATATGAAGCAATGCTCCTATTTATTTTTGCACATACTTTCATTGCGTAAAAACATTTGTAATTCTGTGTAACCAATACGACATAAGCTTTGCAGAAAAATGTCAGTGTTCTGTCGGTAAAGTTTTCAGCTTCAGCATCCCCTTAAATGAGTTGATGTTAATAAGAAGTGTAATAGACGCCGCGACAAGCACCGGCTGTGTATGCCGAAAATCAAGATTATTTTCTAATAATATACTCACGATACATCCCGACGGTCGCATATCGCTACTTCGTCACTCCCGATACTTATTTCCTCGCCAGGCTCACTTTCGATAGACAAAAGATACGTAGAACGCGGAGCGATGTCGATCGCGATGTGTCAGGTGAAACTGTTCGTCGCGAAAAGATCGATGTCCAAGATGGCCGCACAAACACTGATGCAGTGCCGAAAGTGCGCGCCAAAACGTGAACGATGTCGCGGTTCGACAAGGACGCACTCTAGTAGCTACGCCTCTCTCACTCTCGCTGACGGGTCGACCGCGCAAGATCCGACGTCGCGTATATCTCTAGCGTCGTTTTGTCTTTCTCTTTTCCTCGGATTATCATCGCGAGTCTAACTCCTCGTTAATAAATCCGACGATCGTCCGATTCTATTACCACTTGCGCAAGTCGATGTTAATGAGAAGTGCAATAGACGCCGCGACAAGCACCAGCTGTGTGTATCAAAAATCAAGGGGATTGCTTTCTAATAACGTACTCACGATATATCCCGACGATCGCACATCGCTATTTGGGAACTCCCGATATTTATTTCCGCACCCGGCTCACTTTCGATAGATAAAAGATGTGTAGAAAGCGAAGCGATGTCGATCGCGATGTGTCAATGGAAGCGACTCGAAAAAATCGATGTACAAGACGACCACGCAATCGACGACGCAAAGTGCTGAAAGTGTGCACTGTGGCGTGTACGATGGCGCGCTCGTACGCCACCCTCTCGCTGATGCCTCACCACTCGATAAATCAATAGTTACTAGAACTTCTCGATCATAGTCGTATTCGTACCTAGCTGTACATTGTTTACGACTTGATTAATCCAGGAAGCGAGAATGTGTGGTTCAATTCGACAGAAGGCCAGAGACATACAAAAAACTTAAGCATTAAGATGTAAGCAATAAACAGATTGACCAATCACAGTCGATGATTCTTCTTATGGCCCAAGGATCAGCGACCGTGATTGGTCAATTTGCTTACCGCTTACGTCCTACTGTTTAAATTTTTCTACATGTTCTCGGTCTTATCATCGAATTAAGTTCTCGCTTTCTGGATGAATCAACAGTGAGCAATGTACAACCAGATACGCATGCGATTCTGCAGTCTTATTCTATAACATTCTAACGACACGATGTCACACATGACATGTCGTTGCGTAGTTTTTTTACCATATATCATAGGCTTTCTATAATAAGGGCCAATTGTTCCAACCTCTTAGTAAGTTACCTAACAGTTAAATCATGTTTCTGTCTCTAATTTGCAGATAAAACGAAGTTTTCTTTAATTGTCAGGTAGTTTATACCAAGAAGTTGGAACAATCGGCTCATTAGTCATAAGATAATAATAATAAGTAGACAAGTTGACCAACCATAATCGATTATTTTTGAAAATAATCGACTGATTGGTTAATTTGCTTGTGGCTTATGACTAATGGCTTGTAGCTATGTATGATTGTAGAAGGCCCATATAGCTGCGCAACGATAATGTAAGTTTAATATTATATGCGAACGTATTGTCGGACGTGCTGATTGACTGATGGATAAAATTTTTCTCTAAAAGGTCCCTAACTTTTTTTCCATGTACTTTAGATATTCTCTATCCGACTGCGTCTGACAAGCTTGTCATATGACACATATAATATACCTAATAGGCCTTTTACAATAAGATACTAGTTATAAGCTGTAGGCAAGTTGACCAATCATAATCGATTATTTTTGAAAATAATTGACTGTGATTGGTTAATTTGTTTGTAGCTTATGACTAATGGTTTATTGTAGAAAACCCATAATGATAATAATGCTGTCGTTAGAAGTTACAGAGTTACATAACTGGTCGGAAAGTTCTAGTAACTATCGATCAATCGAGTGACATCGCGGAGCCGCGATCCAATAGCCGCGATCTGATAGGAGGCGTAGGAGTGCGACACTTTTCGCGCCGCAGTGCGCTCTTTCTGCACTTCGCGTCGTTGATTGCACGGCCATCTTGAACGATCTTTTCGCGATAAGCAACCTCTTCTGACACATCGCGATCGACATCGCTCCGCGTTCTACGCATCTTTTATCTATCGAAAGTGAGCCTGACGCGGAAATCAGTATCGGGAATGCCGAAGTAGCGATGTACGACCGTCGGAATGTATCGTGAGTACGTTATTAGAAAGTAATCCCCTTGTTTTTCGACACACAACCGGTGCTTGTCTACAACGTTGCACTTGTCAATAACATCGAGTCGCTCCAGTAGTAGTAGAATCGGACGATCGGATTTATTAACGAAGAGAATCGCAATGATAATCCGAGAAAAAGAGAGACAAAACGACTAGTGATATACGCGACGTCGGATCTCACGCGGTCTGTCCGTCAGCGAGAGTGAGAGAGGTAGCTACTAGAGTGCGTCCTTGTCGAACCGCGACATCGTTCACGTTTTGGCGCGCACTTCGGCACTGCGTCAGTGATTGCGCGGCCATCTTGGACATCGATCTATTCGCGACGAGCAACCTTCACCTGACACATCGCGATCGACATCGCTCCGCGTTCTATGCAATAGAAACTATTGTCTATTGAGTCTGGCTTAAAGTAAGCCTGGCACGGAAATAAGTATCGGGAGTAGCGATATGCGACCGTCGGGATGCACCGTGAGTACGTTATTAGAAAGTAATCCCCTTGTTTTTCGACACACACAACCGGTTCGGAAAGTAATCCCCTTGTTTTTCGACACACACAATCGGTGCTTGTCGCGGCGTCTATTGCACTTTTCATTAACATCGACTCACTTAAGGTGATGCTGTAGCTGAAAACTACCGACAGAACACTGACATTTTTCTGCAAAGTTTACGTCGTATTGGTTACACAGAATTACAAATGCTTTTACGCAATTAAAGTACGTGCAAAAATAAATAGGAGTATTGCTCGATGTGACAACGAAAAAAAAATTTTAAATGTAAAACGCCAAGTTGTCAGTTAGCGTAATATTTACCTAATTCAAAAGTTCCGCAGCTTGTACATACCGAAAGTGTGGGTGCTCCAAACAGAAAAATTTTGGAGAACATTGCTCTACTTTCGCATCTATACTTGGAAGCTTAAGAATATCAAAAAAGTTTGCAGAAAGATTTCTACACATATAGATTTTCCGTTGAATATACAAATACACATTCATGTAAGTTTTGTATATATAAGAAATACGAAAAGGATAGCGTCATCATGTTAGTAACGATCGTCTGTGCATTATCGACATTGTTCGAGTTCGTCATCGACTCCAGCATCCCTTTAAAAGATTTCAAAATCCCATACATTTATACGATTTAATTATAGATCACGATATTTAACGATTTTTCGTTAAAATCGATTAAACGTTATACGTCGTGTTATTACTCGATTGAATCATACTAAACTATGATAATGCACGATATGTACTTTGCGATTTTTATTCGCGCTTGAATAGCACTAAATCTAGACCTTGTATATCTAATAGTTCCTGTTAGCTGTGTTCAGTAGAGAAAACTGCTTTGCAATTGTTGTAAAATTTATTAATCTGATTGGTACTGTTCTTATAGCCAGCCAGGATTAAGAACGTATAAATTTTACAGGATTTGCAATTATAAATTTTAGAGACTTTACGATTTTTACAATTAAAGAACTTCGCAACAGATGCAGAACACACCCATTATCATTTAACTTTCTTTTTTTTAATTGGACTTTATACCGCCATCGAGAAAGCATGAAACTAAAGTTTCTCATTACAATTGAATTCATATCGTACCATTTATTGTCGCTGTCGCGAGATATACGTCATTTATGGAATTTTCGGAGTTGGCAGCGTCATTAACGTCTTCTTTAATGAATAATTTGACGCCCCTCGAATGTGTGCGCGGACGCGAAGTAATGTAACGTAGCCGGTGGTCCATTTCTACGCGGGATTTAACGCGCAGTTAATAAGAATTACCGTGCAATCTGCAGCCCTGTCGCGCGGGTGTTCATCCGCGTGCCTCTTGGATATTAAACCACTTCTTCGAGAACGCGCGCGAAAGAGGGTGGGCACTAACCGTATTCTTGAGCGACAGAGAGAGAGAGAGAGAGAGAGAGAGAGAGAGAGAGCATGTAAAACGCGAAGCGAGAACATCACCGTCAAATTAATATGTTCCCTGCCGGAGAACGCACGACATCCGCGCGTTTTTTCTAGCTCTCTCGTTCAGGGTTCCGGAGATTCTTTACGAAACTCGTACAAAGTGGTGGCAGAGGTGACACATTAGCATAAAGCTGCGATGCACTTTGTGCGGGCCGAAATTGCGCTGTGCAGTGCGCATAATTGAGGGCTCCAAAAGCGACGGCCGCGGCGGCAATCTCCATTTTACATAAAATGAAATTTAGTACACCGAAACTGCCCTCGGCATATTTTCGTCCCTTTGATAACGGATATATCACGCGCAATGACCTAATCGTGTCACAAATGTTTTTGAAAGCTATTTCCGGGATATTCCACCGACATGATTTCATTATATAAAATCCTATCATTTTGAAATCTATCATGCGTAGATGATTTTTCAAAGAAATAAGATGGAAATTGAATTATTTATTGAACACGTCGACATGATAAAATAAACAGCTTCGATATCCGATTATTAACTCGCTTGAAAAAATCATACTTCATCTCGTGAGAGAGGTTGAAATTTTATTGAAGAGTACAGAAAAATATATATGCTGCATTTAAGCAAATGTTACTCGTTTCAAGTATTACATGAATTTACACATCTATAAATTTATCACGAGCTCATCATAAGCATTAAATTTATTCAAAATATTCCAGCAATTTTAACATTTCAATAAAGAATATTAAATTAAAACAAAACATTCGCTCATACTATACTAGAGTCGCACCAGCGATTCTATGCCATGGAATATATAATAACTTTTTCATGGAAAGCATGGAAAGGTTTTTCTTAAAGTTTTAAAAAAATGTATATTTCTTTATTCGCGAAAAATATTTTATATTAATATAAATAAATATGTGTTATATCTTCTCGTGCGTCAAGATTATTTCAAAGGACAGCGAAGGACGACCGCTCCTTCGACGATCGTTTATCTCAACGGGATTTAATATGTAATGAACGTAAATTAGCGCGCGGATAAAAGCCCGCCCGTCGGTTTTGTGAGACTACGTCACGAGCGAGCGAGTATCAAAGCTAGTCGAGCGTGGCATTAAAGAGGGAATTGCCGTCGATGTCATCGGCTAAAAGAGCACCGACAGTGCCGCTGCTGCAGCTATCAGCGCAATTTCGCATTTCGATCGCTGAGAATAGGCTATTATTATGAAAAATATCTGAAATTACGCCGCGAGCACGTAAATATTTAACAATGACAGATTGGCTCGTTCAATTATGTTAGATACAGCGACACGTAGCGGCGGTTCACTCGCTCCGCGATTCGGTATCGCGTTTTTGTTTGGCGACACGATCGATGACTCCGCCTCGGAAACGAGCATGCCGCAGTTGCATTAGCGTTTCCAGTCACGTGAGATAACGCCGTTTTCCCTCTCTCTATCCATCACCATCCCCTCTTTTCTCTGCTGCCCGTATATGCGAGATACGTGGCGCAGGTTGCAGGTTTATCGACGCGATTCGTTGAATCTGCTATTTATTTGTCCGGCAACACTCAGCCGACGCGATTTTTGTCCGTCGCAGCGGATAAAAATAATCCCCTTACGTACTAACCACTATCAGAGTAACGCCCTCTGGTAACAAGCGAGTAACACGCGTCCTCGGGTCTCTAACATCGGAAAGAAATTTTCGGCTCGTTACATTTCGCGAAAGTAGCAATACCGATATCCATTGCGCAAACGAAAATTCCGTCGCGTATTTTGCAGAAATCCACTGCGCGTCAACATATTTGGTGTGGCAATGTCAATTTTTAACGCTGACGAATCTATGCACGTGCTTATTTTTTCTTTTTATGTTAATATATTAATTTTACACGAGAAAAACAACTGTCAGTGGTAACTAAATTATCTGGAGACCAGATAAAAAATTTGGTTGTGGAAACAAAAAGATTCCCGTAGGAGGTTTCTACTCAGCCAATTGCTCTCAGTTACCTTAACCGAGTTTTAATGCGACTGAATGTTCAGACGAATGTTTTCAGCTGTAGTAATAGAGATATCATTTCTCGTCAACGAGTTTTTCGTCCGGTAGTTATTCAGTTACACGAACTGTAATTTTTTTTTCCGTTTTATCGGAATTCAGCTCGGATTTATCTCGTGACGTGTGATCACTCAACTGCAGTGTTGGGTATTACTCGATTAAAATTTTCTATCACCAAGATAATCGACAAATCTCTAATCAAAATTGGTGTCGTCACGTATAAAATCATCAATAATTTCACCGATTGAAAAAATTAATAAGTGATGAAACTTTGATGTGATTGATTGTACACATTAATAATTAACTTCATCAATCAATGATGACATGTACTAAATTTCGGTTTTAGAAGAGAATTCTCTTGAGGATACGCGCATACACGAGGATTTCGATAAATACAAGATTATACAATACATCTCTGAATGTTGATGATTGATTTGCGGATTATTTATAGCCAGAAAAAATTTTAATCGATTAATGCCCAACACTGCGTGACGAGAAAACACTTTCCAACGTGCTCTGCCCTTCATAGTACACGCGTCTATACAAGTAAAAATATTTTTATTACAACACGAAAAAACAATCGACCGGTGAAGGGTCAATCGTTTGCTTCGCTGCAAGACAGCGGTTCCCAGATCGCAACCCGGCTGTCCGTTCGTCAGCCGTTCGCAATTGAGTTTCTGCCGGCCTGCAGTCGAGGAAATCAACGTCGATCGATAAGACGCCGTGAAATACGGTGCTAACACGCGGAACCGTATCGGGTCCAGGGGAAAAAATTCGTGGGAACAAGGCACATCACCTTGTGGACGTTGTTAGCGTGGCGAACGCGGATAACGTCTCACCGTCTGTCCGTCCGTGTGATGCAGCCTCCGTTATCTCTCGTCGCGGCATAATCGGCGGAATAAACGTCTCATACTTCGCGGCGAAATCGCGGCTTCACCGTCTACTGATGGGGAATGCGTTCGACGGAGCTTTACGGACGTTCACGCGGCCGGAAGCTTTACGCCCGGCGTGTTATCGAATCGCCGACGGAGCGACGACGCAAGCTTTCGGACGTTCATGCATTATTCATCGACGACTGTGCGACGTTCGTAAAAAGACGTTACATAATCGCGGGCGTTGATATCACGCGAGTGGCAGAGGTAGGAGAAAGAGGAAAAAATGGGTCTCGAAGGTGAGGGAAACAGCGGTTTTGCGACTCGCCGATTCAAGAGGATGTCCAAGTCCAACAATAGATAACAAAGTCTAAGAATACCAATAACGTAAAAACAATTACATGGTCACGCTATCTTGCATTTCTTGTACACTGAGAAAAAATTGTCTAAGAGACAGTTAATATTTATTCGATGAGTGCTTTTCACAGCACTCTATTTTTCTACTAATTTATATATGACGATGTGTGACTAAAATGCCTCCTGACATAATACATGCTGACCGGTAACTCAGTTCACTGCACAGTTCTTTCTATACTTTCAATACATAGCGATTCATGTGGTGAACTAAGAAGGCATGAACATCGTACATCGTGTGATTTTAGCTTTAATGAAGAGGCAGCAGCAGAAATATTCTAAATTTCCGAGATAGATTTCTCGTTGTTTTATCGTGATAGTTTGATTCTTTGATGCATGATACTTTCAAACGGTCTCTCTTTGTGAGCGGTGTGAAATATCTGCAGGATAATGGTTTTACATCGCGGTAATATAAATCCAGGCTTTCGGAGTAATTCCGCGAATACTATATGGAGTGCGTTTGAATAATACGTTCCTCTTTTCGCGTCGCGGAATTTAACATTGAAACCAACGCATTGCGGGCGTCGAATTGACGCGGCAGTTACTGTCCTTTGCATATTGTATGTACGCGTCGAGTATCTGGCATTTGCATATGTGCTGTGCGATGACCAACTATGATGTTCATTCCTACGTGCGTGATTCGCGCCGTCGAGCGCGTCAACGTGTAATCAACGTGACGCGGACGCGAATGTCTGGGGAGCAACGAATTACAAATCTCGATCTTATTTTCCCACGCATGGTCATTCACCGTTTAATATCCCCCATCGTAAACGTCATGCGTCTCTTCGCGCCCCAACATACTCCCTTTAATCAAACCAATAGTCTCTTTTCGATAAATTAATGTAAAGCGATGAATCGACAGAAAAATTCCTGTAAATAAATCACGTCATAACAAACAAATCAATCTCTATTGACGGCGCGTCCGGTAGAAAAATTCATTCGACAGTCGATCGACTCGGACACGTGCATGTCTCCGACGACACAAATTATTTCATCGCGTTGTACCCAAATATTAGGCGATGAATCGCACACCATTCCAGAGGTGTGGAACCATTAGCTATTCCATTTTACTAAAGAACTTTTTATAAGGGAGTTTAGCATTTCTAAAGTGCTCCCGTTAGTTTTCAGTGTAAACAATTTATGAAGCTAAACTGCAATATGAGGAACATATCGCAGCGTTTGTTGGTCGTTTATCCGTCTTAGCAAATTTCTCATGTGTAGATAATTTTCGCTACTGCGAAGAGTTCACCTTTTTGAGCGAATGCAGTTTTTACGATGGCACGACGAGCGGCGCTGACGCGCGCATTTGTTGACCAGCACAATGCAACGCGGACAACACGCGGAACGCGGGTGTTACGCAAGCGTTGCATGAACGCGCGGCGAACATAATGGTCTCTTACGTAAGAGACAACATTGTTGATTACGGACCTCATAGTGTGTTATACATTGCGCTCGCCGGCGGATAAAGTACGGCGGTGGCAGTGGAACTTATTGTGCCCCTAATTAGCGCATCTCTTCTCCGCGATAGTCACGATATCGTGTATGCACGCCTGTCGAGCTTAATTCGCACCCTCTCGCTTCCCTCTGCCCTCTCCTTCCACCCTTTTGTTACACTGCGGCGAGTTTCACGTACACGCGTGAGAATCTGGACTCGTCAGTCATCCCGTATGGAATTTTCTAACTGGAATCCATTCTGACTTTCCAATTAAATGATGAGTTCTGATTGGAAGATCTACGAGGATCCGGATTAGAACTGTACTCTCTCAAGTGAAGCAGTAAAAATTTATGATTGAATTAGTAAAAAAAATATTTCATCGACACGATCAGTTGACTGTAGACAGAAAATCCATGTTTGGAACAAGAATGGGATTCTCCATCGCTATGGTAGAATAGTTTAATTTTGGAGCAAATTTGGGTTTTAATCGGAAGCCATGCTGCACTTGGGAAAATTTGAGAAATTTCTATGCGGAGTTTACCCAAGGTAAATGCAGAGGTTCGCCGTTCAGACGAACGTAAAATTGAAATCAAGGAACCGCACCACGGATGATGAACACGGCTACCCAGTTTCTTCATTTGCTCTAATCGCGAGAATACATCTCGCGATGGGTAGTGGTGATTTTATGTCGCCCCGGGACATGTTTCTCGAAGCGCGCACGAGTTAACACAGATACGTGTAATGTAAGAAAAAAAATACAACGAGAACATAATACGTAGGACGTGGGTTCGATGTAGTCAGACACGTGCGCGTGTCTCCGTGTGTGTGTATGTGTGTGCGCATGCACGTAAAATATACATAACTTTGTGCGAAATGAGGATGAACGCGTTAACTACCGAGCACGGTTAATTTGAGGAAGGCGAAAATTCGTAACAGCTTAAGTTGTGGTAAACACGAGGTACGAGCGTGAGAGGGGACTCGGGAGAACCGTATTAAATGCTACATGCTAATGAATGCTAGTGGGGATCGAATTTTAAGTAGAGAACACGCTCTCTGAAAGCGCGGACCGGACGGTTTATACAACGCGGATCACTGATTCGTTTTGGCTTTATGATTCTACGAAGGACTCTCCCGCCGATCGTTATTAGAGTTAGTTCTTAGTGCATAACGGAAGTCTGGGAAACGGTCAGGCGTGGCGGGCTGCTTAATCGAACGAAAAAAGATTCAACAACATGGGAAGGCCGATCGACGCGCGTTCGTTATTTCGCTAATTAGTGAGCGTAATTGAGCGGTCGTTAGATTCGACTCGCTTCCAAGAGAGACGGTGCCTAATTTGATTGTTCGACGTAAGTCAGCGTATATACGTAAGTGTATGTAGGCTTCGAGATAATGTGTCGTTTGCGAAAATGCGTCCCACATGTTCCTGTCTTAATGTTTTATTTGCGTGCGCGGATTTTTCCAGACATGCGCATTTTTTCCCGTACAGATTATTCAGGTCTCCCGTAATTATGTGTGAAAAAACATTTGCCATTGTTAACGTGACGCCACGGCAAAAGGAGAAACTCTGGCCGCTCTGGGAAGTGCATTATCCGGCCGTGGGGACACTACTTTGTACCTGTCACCGAGTTAGTGCACTTTCTAACAATGCGCTCCTTCCCCGGCGCGGTTATGCGACAAAAAGCTGGAACTGCATAACCGTTCGATCGAGTCGCGAAACTTTCTATCGTGCCCGCCACCGCGTCACTTCTCGCTCCCCTTCGTCGTGTGCCGTTAGTTTACAATTTAAAATCGATTATTCGCCGACGTTAATTTAATTGACCCGCCGTTTTTTCGCCGAAACTTTTTTTAGCTTCCACATCGGACACTCGGCTAATTGAAATGGGGAATGGAAATTTTAATACGAGTTTCTACAAATAAATCGATACTTAGAGTCAAATAAAAATTTCGTAAAAAACGATACGTCCTTTCTCCCTCGAATTAAGTGGAAAATTAAGGTAACGTCGCTCCTTTGCGCGCGCGCGATATTTATTCTAATGCAGGACGTTCTTTTTGTAATTATAAGAGCGAGGTTTCGCTTTAAAGTATTACTATCGCAAAAATTATATTTCATCTTTCCTCTACCTCGGTTTTGCGGCTTTCGGTATCCGTGAGTCAGAGGGAACGGCGTGACTGCTGTAGTCCACCGCCGGTTGTATACGCAGCTTCCTTTGTTAATATGCGTTTTGTTAATGTATATACCAGCGAAGCGGATGCGGTGCTGTGCTTATCGAGCTCCTTGCAGAGCTAAACGGCGGAAGCGGAATTTCGCGAGCGGCGGGTTGCTTATCATTTTCCGTAAAGGGGCTTTGAGGCTGCGAGCGAATCTAGATTGTAAGTCCGATGTTAATGGAAAAACCGCTATTTACGCTACTATCCCGGCCAGTGGAGAGCCAAGTGCTTGCCCGAATACGCTTACCGTTTGCCGCGTATCGGAAATGAGCTATTACTCCGCTGAGAGGTTTCTCTTTAAACATATTCACGTTCAAATATTCTTTCCGACCGCGACACACTCCGCTCCTTCCGTTATTTAACGTTTTTCCTCTCGTTTCATCGCGGCCTTTTCCGATGAAGCTTCTTGAGAATCGCGCATATCGCGTGCAATTAAGTTCTTTGAATCGTAATTACATGATCAATCCGACCATATGCGCGTGTTTTATATATTCATCGACAGATGTTCCCACATGCTCTAAAGCGCAATCAGTGTGTTCTTCATTGAAATACTGTACACAGAAAAATATTTAACTACCAAGAAAAGCATGATTGCTCACTTTACTTTCCCTCATTCAAGTAATAATTATCTTCAACAAAGAATATTTTCTCACTTGTGCGAAAATCAGTGAATATTTATTGATTACTGAAACACTGATTACTAAAACATCTTTTATCGATGCAATCAGAAATCATTTCACTAATTCACTTTAAGAGAACACGCTGATAGATGAATAAGCAAGTTTGGCGAAATAATTATACCGGTACATAGCAATTGAAGCGAGATCTATCCGAGGGATCACGAGTAGGTATATGCCGCAAACTCCAGACGCGCCGTTCGCTCCGTGCATTTCGCCCGAAGTCCTCGGCAAAGGATCCGAGGACGGACGGGATCTGGAGAGGACACCGTCAAGGAGAAGGAGGTCTTAATCGAGACGATGCCATCTATCCTTCGTGGTTGCGCGCTTCAAGCGACGGGGTGACACGGAATGGAGGCCGGAGTATACGTAACCGCGTAACGATCAACGCGATACGAGGAGTTCCTGCGGGAGAGAAGATGGGCCAGCTGGACGAGCCAGCTGCGGCTCTTCCGACCCACCGACCAACCGTCATCCATCTTCGTCGCGTGGCGACGATACCTGTTTCGCCTGTTTTGTCCGCCAAGACGGATAACAGAACGACGGCGAGACGGCGGCTTTGTCCCACCGATAGACGCGATTCCATGGATCCGCGTCCTTTTCATCAAACAGGATCTTCCTAACGGTGCGGGGTTATGAGGAGAACCCGCGTTTTTCGTCGGTAACGTGTCTTCACGCGGAAAATCGCATCAACGGGATTTTTAATGAGCGTGAGCCGCTTATGTATTGATAGATAATCCGACTAGAAACTTATCCCATGGTGCTGATCAGGTTGATCCCAATCAGTTACCTGGTTTGTACAAAGTGATGTAATCGTGTGTTAATCATTATTAATAACCTTATTATCAATAAGATCCTGATTGCCACGTAGTGTTACAGGACTCATCACTCTCTTCGAGTGAATTAAATGTTTCTGAATCAGTAAAATGACTATTTCACAGATGACCAATAAGTATTCACTGACTTGCAGTGAAAACACTGCTTCGTCTCATATTTTATTTATTTTGATCAGTGAAAACAAGATTTTACATTGCAAAATCTATAATATGTAACGCGTTATACCAAATCCATCTTTCTGCGTCCGTGACGATAAAATTAACAGCTCCTTTGTGTCCTCCGTGCAATGACAACATTCGTAAAGTGTAAGAGAACCGGAAAATATCATCAAACCAGATAACTTTTGGTACCTGACGAGGAGCATGAGATAAATTTTGGCTCCAGAGTACGATAGTTTTCACCTATTGTCTGTTCATTAAATGATCCTCAAGGATGCACAAAAGACGCGCGATTTTATCCGCGGCGCATCATACACGATGTATCGCGTGCGTGCGTAATAATTAGGTTGCAAACACGATCTGCCTCATTCTCCCGCATTCGCGGCGCATTCCGTAGTACAGCAGCATCGAGTACGGTATTTCGCGCAGACAATGGCCGCCTAATGTAATTGCGTAGCATCGGTCGGAGCGTGATTGTAAATTCTAGCCCAGTTTCTCACAAACGCGGCGAATCCCATCGGCTAATTAGCGGCGCAGCCGAGAGCGATTGTTTTCCCGTTTTCTTCCCCTCCTCCTCTTACTCCTCTCCCCTCCCCGCATCCAATTAGCCCGCTCGTAGGAAGCGTAATTGAAAATCTAATTTTGTTATTCCTTGTTGTTTCAGGTAAGTGACTGTCAAGGGAAACAGGGAGATATTAGGAGAGCGAGAGAAGGAAAGTCGGGGCGAGAAATGTAAGTAATAATCGCTCTTTATATCTCCTCTTCGTATTTGTCTGCTCTTTTTGTTGTTATCGTCCGCGCGTAGGATAAGGTAGTGCGCGAATTTTCCCCGCGGAATTATTAGTAAGCTAAACTCGCGGAGGCGATTAAGTGCATTTAATTATCGGTCAGGTAATTGTGTTATTCCCGCGTGAGCGCGGTCCTTCTCGGGTATACTTTCCGCGAATCGAGTTCGATGGACGTTCGCGTTATTTCTCTTTAGATTCCAGTTCGATTCATTTCAGCAAAATGCGAGAAAGGGAGAGGAAAAACGGCTCGTCATGTCCCCCGCGGCTTTTGCGTCAGTTCGAAAACATACGAGTGGAAATTTGCGAAAAACGTTGGAACAATTGCCGACAGGCGAGGGTGGGTCATGAACTCAAACAGTAGCCGTATCGAATTACGTTGTAAAATACGGCATTTTTTAACGGCCGTTGAATTATTGAGCGTTCGGCAAACAGTGCATCATGAGGACATTAAAAGCGCGCTGTACTCGATGTACAATTCGGATCTCGTGTTCCATTCTCTCTTTCTTTCTCTCTCTTTCTCTCTTGCTCGCCCTTTTTGTCCATCAGTTTGCACGACGCGGGAAATTCGCGCGGACAACTGCGCGAGCCGATCCTGTAATTTGCCACTCTCAACGTATCATCGTTTTCCAGGGCTTTATCCGCTTAGAGTCACTCCGCTCTTCCAACTCTTTTCCTTTTTCCTTTCGCTATTTTTTTCGAAACTTAAACGCATTTTACGTGTACTTACTCTTTGCATAACGTTCCTAGGAATACCCTACGTAATTTTTTGTCCTGTGTCTACTACTACTAAGTCACTTAAATTTGTGAGCGATTTTTTTACTCATATCTACATAACTTTAACTTTTTAAGTGGAATTATATGGTTTTTTCGGCATAAATCGATTCCTTTGGTTCTGCGTACGAATATATTGGGATAAAATTATCGAAAAATTAATGCTTCTTGAAATTTTACATTTTATTCTGTTATTGTTTACAAATACAAATACAAAATATGAGATATCTCGTAAACTCTCTATTCACTTTTCGACTATTTCACTTTAATACTTTTTGTACGCAGAATGACCAGAGAAATCGATTTATGCTGAAAAACAATATAATTCCATTAAAAAAATTAAAATTGACTTGGAACGTTCTTTTATCTTGCTTTCCCTACCCAATTATTACTTAATTAATGTATAATTCTCATGTTGCGCGGAAAGAATTAATGTCTTGGAGAATAATAAACGTTTCGTCTATGCCTTTCCCCGTCCATTAGGGATTCTCCGTTCTACCGTTTATATTGAGGGTGCTCTGCCTACATAACTCTTGGTTATCTTCAATTTTCAATGGAGATAAAAGCCTTCTTTCCTTTGAGTGTATTGAAGTTCCCAAGATCAATATGAAAAGACAAAAATAATGAAGAAAGAATTTTCCTCCTATTTCATTATACTTATTTTGAGAGTCAAATTTCGAGTTAGGCGTGCAGAAGGAGAGATACGTCAAACATGTTTTATATAATTTCGAGTCAGATGCGCAGAGAAAGAGATATGGTAAACATTTTTACACAATGACTGCATTACTACAGGCATATTGTTGTGTGTACGTTTTTGTCGGGTATTATCCAATATAACTGTATCGTGTGGAAACGAATATTATTCTCGACATTTTGATTGCAAAAATTACTTCTCAACGGTATTTCGATACACACATACAATCGTAGTATTGTGCACACGGAACACATACATACACACGCACACAGCTGCATAAAGCATTGAGATCGGAAACCTCCAAATGATCCGCGGTCTGCTTTAATCGTGACAATAATGCATCCCACCACCGTGAGCGACGAGACTCGATTATCGCCGCTCATTATCGAGCGATAATGTTATGCCTGTCGCGGACGCTCGGCGAAACAGCCACTGGCATCGAGAAGTCATTGGGCGATCGCTAATTTATTATCGGCGAGTTCGACCGTAAATGCCGATTGTTGTTTTTCACGCATATACACGCGTCATAAATGTCGGATTGCGAGCGAACGAACGACTGTACGCAAATCAATCTCTCACGGAAATCAGGTCTTCCATTCATAGATGAATTATAAATTTCACGTGCGAGGAGAGAAACATGTTAGTATTAATTAAGCGATTAAAGAATTAAATTTCCAAAAATATTAATTTTACGTATTATTGTAACAATTCAATCAAACTTGCAACAATATTATCTATATACATGAGAATTAAAAAGAGAGGCGAAAAGAATCGTAATATTCGTGTCGAGAGAGATAACTGAACTGTTTTTGGATGAATTTATTGTGTGTTCTATTCTCAAGTCACATCGCGCAGTTCACGGAAAATCACGTCAATCGCGAAATGTCACCGTCAGCAGATGGATATCAAAAAAGAAATAACCGGTTGACGCGCCAGCAAAGCGAGGTCTCTCATAATAACGCAGAGTCGCAAAATACATCGCTAAGAGAATACCAAATTCGTCGCTCGTCCCGCGGAGATTACGAAGAGGGACGAATTGTCGCGCGAATATCGAGCTCTAAATTTTCACGGCGATGCCCCATTCGGTCCCCATTTCGCCTCGCGCTTTCTCCTCACAACGTGGTAGCCCGTTTCGTTGTACGGCCAGTAAAAACTTGGAGTGTTACTCCAGAGATCTGACAGATTTACTGCCTCGGTCTACTTCCATCCGCGTTAATTACGAGATTTTACCTCCGCGTCCCACGCGCGCGCGCGCGCGATGCTGCGCTGCGCTGCCACCGACGATGACGACGACGACGACGGTGAACTTTAACCGGTGCAAAACTTCAGCCGGCTTGACGATTTCATGGCTTTGCCCGCCTCTCGTCGCCGTCATAAAGCGCACCGTCGCGCTTTATTTGCGGCTGTCGCTCGTCGAAACACTCGGAAAACTCCCGTTCGGCAGCCTGCGGCGCCAAATATAGAAAGAAATGTTTGGTACTTGTAACTGTAATTACGTAGAGAAATAATTACTATAAATTATGGCCAAGGAAATAATTCCTTTTTATTAAATTCTATTATAATGTTTGCGATAATTATAGTACTTTATAACAAATCATAGTATAATTTCGGTAATAACTCTCTATAATCCAATAATATATAGCCCAATATTATAAATATTTCGTTGTAATTTTTATTATTATTTTGTTGTAATTTTTACAATATATTCCCCTGGAAGAATTTCTTCTGCAGTGTGTTTGGAAAATTCAAGAGAATTAAGAGAATAATATTTTTATAATACTGTCGGTCATAATTCTTTATGTTTCAAGACCGCAAAAATTCTGTTGTAATTTTTACAATATTTTCTCTATACATAACTTTTTCTGCAGCTCAAAAAATTTTAGGGAATTAAGAGATGAAATATTTAGATGGATTGTGACGTAAATTCTATTCTATTTTGTTCTATAAATTTCGGAATTTCGAGTCAGAAAGAGCATTGCAACTAAATCTCCGTAACAGAATTTAATGATGGGGATGACTGGTTCTCGAAAGCATTGCGTGTCTTGTTGAAAAACGGAGCGAATACAAATTCGTTGTGATTTAAAGGGGAAATAAATGAGATATGATTTAAAGGATAAAAGGACTACTCTCGGGATAGGAGAGACTGATTTATTTCGACGACCTTCAACGGACGTCAGTTACGTCTCTATAATTCAGAAAGCGCGTAGGACAACAAATAGTACGTTGGAAGGTGGAATTTAGGCATTGATTAGAGAGTGGCATTAGCGTTGATTTACGCGCCAACAAATTTCGAGTCGCGTGAAACGCTCGATACCCTTTTGTCGTGGGCGAACGGACGCTAATGGAAACGTCGACTATAGCGTGCGCGTGGGAGACTACCCGCGCGCATTATCAAGTATAATGTATCATCCACGCGTGCGGGCGTGCGCGAAATAAAGCACTGTTTTGCATATTTTAAGTATCGTGGCGTTTTTCTAATGCAAAGCAAGCACTCGGGCGAGCGGGGGGAAGTCGAGTGGAACATCGGCAGCCAAATTTGTACATCGAAAAGAATAACAGCGAGTCATCCTTCGAAATAAACATTCTCAAAAAAGACGCTCTCGAAAGAGAAGTTCGAGAACCAGTCTACGAAATGATTTTCACGCATTTCTCCGATCGTAACGAGCAATCCCGCGGAATTGAGTGTATTTTCGTCGCAAAAATCGTTCGGTCGCGTTGCCTTTTTCTTCTCACGTTTCTCGCGAGCTTCGCCGGATACCATCGACGGAATGGAGCTTTTTTCTTTTTTTTTTATGAAAATCCAGTTGCAGATTCTTATTGGAGTAGGCGAGCGACCGGAGAACGCGCGCGTTTTGAGCGCAACGCGATATCGCAATCTCGCCGGGCGCGACCGTTTCGCGATTTGCAAATCAAGTGGAAAATCGTGCGAGGCAGCTCGTTCCGGCCGAATTTTCGTGAAACGAACAGTTCGGCAAACGACGATCTGTGCGCGTAACGTGCGCGCTACGGCTTCTTGCGATATTAATTTATTTTCAACGGGCGGGACGAATCGTCGCGTTATTTCGCGTGTTTATGTAATATTCGAATTTCATGGATGATGTCACGGAACTGTGCGAGACACATCACGCTCTCGCGAGATTTTATGCCGTCGCACGCTTAATTGAATTACGCTCGATGTGTCCCTGCGGTTCGCGCCCGTCGGAAAAATTGCTGATCATTTCTCTCTGCGTTGAACATTTCAATTTTTTCCATATCACTAATTCGTGCGTGGAGGACTCGGGCGACCTTTCCAATGTTACACTCTGGATACGCGCGCTTATTGGCAAGTTACGACGCTATTTTTCAGTTTTACGCAAAGATGCATAATCTGATCTTCAGCTGCATCCTCTTGTACATCTCTCGAGAAGATTCTTCTGAAACTAAAAGGAAATATTCTGAATTTAGAATATTCTTAAAGTAAAAGGAGCTCATAATTTCAAAGTTTATTGTAAATACTTTTTGAGGTTAATAACGTTACAGTAGCGAAATGTGAATCTATAATTTGCAAAGTTTATTATTAGATACGATTTCGAGTGAGCCTTGCGCGCAAATTACAGGCATTTCTTGTTCTTTTATCGGGCCCTTCAATTTCGCAAATTGAAAGATTAATTAAAATAATGAGGAAGGTCTCTCAGGCTACCAGAGCTGTAGATGCGTCATCCCATTAGCCAACAGGCCTTACTTCCTCTTTCGTAACGCCGCTAAAAGCAGATAAAAAATCGTGAGGTTGCGCTAAATACAATTAGATAATATTGACATTAATATCGGATTGAAGTCTGTTGCGGAGTTACAAGTGCGCCAAGTGCGAGAGCGCGATATAAACTCGATTGATAAAATGCCCGACGTACGCACAATTTACTAAACCATGCGGTAATTCGTGTTGTACACGCTCTACTTCCGATTTATCGCATATGTGTAAGCGGTTCTCAGCCGTTCGTGCGTTATACGTCCACTCTCGTGTCAATTCGCTGCGTGCGGCGGCCTTTAGCGCGCGGTGGTGCGCACTGACGCACCGAACCGAATTCGCAGTTAAACTGGGTATCCCTTAGGCATCGACCAGGACAATGTCTTGGTCGCGACACTTTCGTTACGCGCGCGTGTCCGACCATGCGTTCGACCAGCAGCAACGCGAAACTCTCACGTAACTCTCCGATTCCGACTCCCTAGACTCGACTTGAGCCTCAGCTCGGCTCAGCTCAACTCAATTCCACTTGGCGCAGCCTCGTTTGCGTTATGCAGGTTGCACCGAATGCGGGCCCGCATGAATGCACTACGGACGTATGGCATCGGGGTGCACGTGCACGTGCGGGCGCGCGACCGCAAACGCGCGTCCGTCGCGAGATACCTCGATAATTAATCGGCGCGCGTGTGCGTGCGACGCACGTGTGCACATGTGCGCGCACGCCGCCCGATCGATGCCGCATGTCTCACCTCGTGCGAACAATTGCGCGCGTGCGCGCGCGCGCCCAAGTCGCAATCGTGAACTAGTCTATTTCGAGTTACACCGGTTACCTCGCTTGGGAATACCCTAATGCCGTTACGTTGCTGATTACAGGCGTGTCTACACTAAGAAAGATTCCTCCCTGGTTATCAGAACAAAAACACATCTGCTGTTTGATCGCATTAGGGAAACAGATCAAACAGTTACCGTTGCAGACACACTTTTTATCATTTGTCATTTTAACATATATTGTCTGAGATATAAATCATATTTACTCTAGTCTATTTAAGTTAGGTTACTTATGGTTCCATTAGAAAAATGTTGCTTAGATCAGCAATTGAAGGTAACAAATCATTAGTTACCACTATGAGCCTTCATCTCACATCAATCCCAGATCATTTGATGCGGATATTTTGTTAAATTAGCGAAACTTTTTCTCGAAAGTAGGGCTGAAATTTCGACTCAGGTACGAAACGTAGCGAAACGAGCACACGACGGAAAATCATTTTCCGACAGAGCTCCGGTAAAAGTTTATAGTTTTTTTATACGTTCTTTGAAACACGTTCGATCGCGTTGCAAACGCGCGTACGTTAAGCACGCGAAGCAAACGAGATTTCCGTTTGACTTATAAGATATCATATCGGGTAGTTACAAGGTACGGACACGCAAGAGGAAAATCGAACTCTTTTGCATTAGCAAATGGACCGTTCGCGCCGATCGACTCGCTCTCTTCCGCTCACCGAAACGCCAAGGACTATGAATCGGTGTAATTAGATTAATGGAGCTCGCGTAGTCCGCGATGCCCGTGAGTAGGCTTTTACCGTTATCGGCTTGCGCTTTCCACGGTTTTCTTTGCCGATACGCTCTCGCACATTTCGCCCTTTGGTTGTGTGAAAAAGCAGCGAATCGCGTATAAATGTTACCATATGTCACACACATTCAACTTTGATGACTTCTAATAACAAACTTTATAAAATCGTAATTTCTAATAATATTTATTTGACTTTGGAATGAACTTAAAAAACCCTATCAACTTTAGTTTTTTTAATAAAATCATGATTTTTTCGACATAAATTGATTCCCTTAGTCATTCTGCGTACAAAAATATTTGGGTAAAATCACTAAAAAGTGAATACTTTCTGCATTATTTTACATTTTATCCTGTTACTTTTCAATACAAGATACAAAATGTCTCGTAAACTATTCATTTTCTAACCACTTTATTTTAATACTTTTGTACGTAGAAAAGTCGATTGGTGATATTAATTTTTGCATACTGGTGCGTCAATAAATTTATAAAATGCACGAAATTTTATATAAAATTTCCGTATATTATTTTTTACAGCAATTAATTTCCGATTATTCTGCCTCTTTAATATCGCTGTTTAGATATTGCCATTTGCAGTATTATGCCCGTAAATTTGCTTGCGGTCAGTGCGATTGCAATTTAATTACTTAATTATATGAACGCAAAAACGTGTTTACTTGTGTGTAAGCTTTTTTATTTTTTATAACGTGATTTAAAAAGGGAAAAAAGATATAATAACCACGACACCATTTGCGTTAGAGAGATAAATTGCCTGCAGGGTTAACCGGTTGGGTTCATTACCGCATCTGGCCTGCGTTCGTCGAATAATATCGGTATCGGTTACTCGGGTGCGGAGCTGGTATTACGAAACATACGGTGAGAGAGAGAGAGAGAGAGAAAGAGAGAGAGAGAGAGAGAGAGAGAGAGAGAGAGAGAAAGATAGAGGAGGGGGAGGGAGAGAGCTCGCTCGCACGGATCTAATTTAATTTTCGAAACGCCCGGAAGCGTCCGAGCCCGTTCGGGCAAACGGCTGTTCTGCGCCCAAACTTCGCGAACTGTCATTAAAACTTAAGGGAAAACGCTGCTTGTCTGCCGTAGGCGACGGTGACGGCGTTGTCGTTGTAGCTCTTGATATCCGACATGCCGGGCGATATCAGCGGCTTATTGCGACGCGGCTGACCGACATTTTTGCGCGTGACTTATACATGATGAGAAAGAGAATGGACAGAATGTCAGAGCTATTTAAAAAGAAAAAAAGAAAAGGATGGAACAGGGGCGTTCTTTTGTTCGTACTATATCGAGGAATTATTTTATCAAATTATCACACATTATTAATGGGTTGCGATATGAACGCCCATCTCACATTTCCCGTGTAAATATTATTAATAAAATGAGTTACGGGGAAACGGAATAATGATGATGTTGTTAATAGCGATATTCGTGAAAAATGGCAGTGAGCATTTCGCAACTCCGGTCTAACGAATTCGAAGTTAATTAGCGCTAACGAAGTTAATTAATTTTGTGGATATTACACGTTAAGGTACACGCTATACATATTGTATGTTATTTGGAATGATTGCCATGATACACGTTACCGCAAAGATGCACAAGCGCACGTTACGCTAGAAGCGAGCACTCGTTGCCTCCAATAAAAATTCGAACTCGTATTTATGGATGGCAACGAAACCACCAAGCGGGACAAAGACGTTAAACTTTTACGCTCTCGTCGAATCGACGGCGAAACTCTCCGCGTCGCTTATGCGCGATTGAATCCGAAACGAAAGAGGGAAAGCGAAGAGATGGAGGAGAAGGCGAGGAATACGATAGCGTGGGAGGTAGCTCGAGGTATTCGGGAAAAGGGTCAATGGATCGCCCCAGAAAGTCTTCTGCACGAGATTTAAACGCTACCGGATATTAAACTGGTCCGGCGCGGCGCAGTAGCGACGCTCGTGGAAAATGTCGAATCGACTGATTTTAATACCGATCTTACCGGTTTAAAGCCGTGCTCTTATGCAATTAGGAAACGACCGTGATTTTCTCTTTCTCTCTCTTTCTCTCTCTTTCTTCCTCCCTTTCTCCATCCCTTTCTCTCTCCCTGATGCGCGCGTGCAAATTCGTGCAGCGCAGATTTCGCTTTGGATTTAGCGGTGGGCGGTTTCCGCGAGTATTTTACCAGAAGAATAAATAATTAGGACAGGTGCGGTAGCGAATGAACGCTCATCAGTACAAAACCGCGCAAACGATTAGACTAAAGCCGCTTGTACTCGATTTGTTTCTCTAAAGAGTATAACTTTTCCCATGTAGTTATAAACATGCGGAATTTTTGGACCCTTTTTCCCCATTTCCATTGCGTTGGAAATTGACGAGAAAATCCAATGACTTAGGAAGGATGTATTATCCGTATAGTCCCTGCAAAAAAGTCTATTGAAAATTAGAAACACGTTGATATTTTTATTTTTTATATAAAAACGTACACATTGCGACACTAAAACGTCACGTGACGTTATCATGCTTGCTGGATTTCAAACTGCAATAACTTTTAATCCTGAATCAACGTCAAATTGTTTGCGATCACTTTTAGATGCAGTATAGATTAATTTTGTTTTCAAAATCTTGATTACTTTTTAGATATAGACAATACACCTTTAAGCACCTTTAATACACCTTTATTCACTCTATGAATGCAAACGGACAATATTTTACAGTTATATCTCTCAGTCGTTCGGTAGACTCACTGCGGCCTTTCGTTATTATAAAATGGCTATCGGGTCGTTAGTTTGCCGCATGCGAATCGTCCACGCCGTCAGCCGATATCGCGGTAATCCCGGCGATACGTCGGCCTGAGTTATCGTTCAATTCTGAGTCGCGCGCCCGGAAATTCAGTCGGTTGTTTGTCAGGCGGACGGGAAGGGAAGACACGATCCGGAAATTATTGGACGCGTGTGATTAGGTTAATTTCTGGCCGGGATTATATTGTGTGCCGCATTGTATGCCCGGTAACACAGTATTGCGACGGCATCGGGGGTCGCGCGCGGCCATCCGCTTCGTGACGATAAACCTATAGCCCTGGCGTTAGATTTATTTTCTAATCGCATGCGCGTATTTATCGCCCGTATAACGCCAACGCTAATTCCCCAATATGCGTATCGGGGAATTACGTACAGTGGCAGCAACATTCTCGGGTCTCGTTAATTAAATCGTACAAATGTCCGCTCAATCTTTCAGCATCTGTACGTATTATTGTAAACGGGATAATTTGCAAAACGGTAGAGGACTTTCTTGTTTAGTCTGGCCTAAACTACAAGCAGACGGTAGAAGTCGTTACCAGAATTCACTTGCCTTATCGGTGATCATATTCGTTTGTCTTCTTTAATTAATAACTCAAAACTCTACGTGATTATTTGCGAAATAGTAGAGTAATTTTGTGTTCAGTTTGACCTGATCTACATATATATTTTATATTGTGAATATTTAAATATTCATAATTGAAGATCAAAACAAGAATATCCAGAATTAGAATTATTACTGGTATTTTGATGCTTTTGTCTTACATTATAAAATGGCAGATGATATTTCGCGATAACAGTTGCCGCTTTTTATCGACACGTCGGGATTTGCACTTCGCTTATCGTCGTGATGAGATTAACGAGCGGCACCAGAATTCATTGCCGTGCATGCATCGCGTATCGATACGTTACGAGCTGCGCTTCTAATCGCAGTAAACCAGTCGTAAGCTGATGAGTCGAATGAAAAATAACGGCCTGGTCAGGAATTCATAACCGCGACCTACATATCTCTCTCTCTCTCTCTCTCTCTCTCTCTCTTTCTCTCTCTCCCCTCTCTTTTCCTCTTGACTCGGTGATGTTCGTTCTTGTCAAATGTAACGAGCGGCTATCTCGTTCCTAAAGTTAAATAAATTTTTAATTAGGAAAATATATGTATCTGGAAACGCGCATGTATCTGGTGTGCGCGCGCACACACATACATACACGAAATGATCGTAAATTGAACAGCCGAGTGTTTGTTCGCGGAGATGAAAATGTCAACGACGAGGAGCAACGCGGACTTTTTGCGCAAATTTACGAATATTATTTGATATATTTCGATTATCGCGGCTGTAAAGCAAAGAAACGTGTTCGTTAAAGATAGAACACGCCTGGGATGATCTTTTTTCTCTCCTCAACGCGAGCTCGTGAATTTTCCGTGGCTCGACATGAAAAAATGATAGATCTTGTGTAACTGCCGGATAACCGGCGCGTTACGTGTTTATCGTGTAACAGTTGTGCAATCGCTATTCCGGGAGCGGTGTGGCGCTCCGCTACTGGATCGAAAATTTATTCGGCGGGGAGCGACGTTTGTTTAGCATACAATTTCGCAAAAAGAGCCGCTGGACAAGAGGAGAATTAATTATTAATCACGGCGAAAGCACGAAATATACAATATATCGCCGGCTTGAATTGTATGCGTCAAAGAATATTTCATTCTCTGTTTACTATAAAATTATATCGCCCGTAACGACAAATTGAAACATTGTGAAATTATAAATTTGAATTGAATTAGCCATGTGTATGTATATGTGTGACTTTTAATATCTTTCTCTTTTTCCTTTTGTTGATTATTTCGTATTTCAAATTTTCTATTGTTTAGTTGTTTTATTGTTTAAAGGTCGTCAATTGTGTGATATTTATTTAGTTTTCTCTCTCCCTCTCTCTCTTGTTCAACAGGCTCTACACAAAATACAAATATAAATTTTTCAAAAAGCCTGACGATCGCGAGTTGCGGTGATTGTTCATGTATCAAGGAGAAAATTCAACAAATTCTCAAAGGCCATTATTAATAGGCAAACGCGAACGGCGTAATTGCATGTTCTTCGAATTGGATCCATAGCTCATTTCGGATCACAAAATATATATTTTAACACGAAGTATGCGTGATACGCGCATGAGCGCTATAATTCGTGTCCGGTTGTGACAACTACTAAGCACTTTTTCGGCTTTTCCCCCGTTGTCCCAATTTCATCTCTCGTGCCCCGTTCGCGCCGGTCGAAAAAAATTGCGAGAAAGAGAGAAACAGCGAGAGAGAGAGAGAGGGAGAAAGAGAGAAAGAGAGAGAAATAACGACGATGTTCACCAGCCTGTGCATTCGTTTCCGGCGAATATCCGCGAGTAGCCGGTTTGTTTGCTCGCGCGCGCACGTAACAACGCGGCGTGCACGCGTGAGCTTTTGAAAGCGTGCGTTCATTCGATGGTGCAGCCAGAATCGTCGAAATCGTCGGGAAGCAACAGCCGGGCAGTCTGTGCAACGCGAATTCAAATGCGACGGCCGTTCGGTCGGGCCCTGGTGAAAAAAAAGAGAGAGAGAGAGAGACTCACGAATCACCGCGTAACTCGAGCGTGCTGCTCGCGCGAACGGGCGAGCAAATGAGCGGTATGGTGTGTCGTGCCGTTCCTCTTGATTTTCGACGCCGCGCTCGTACAGTTTCACGCGTATGCTCGCGTGAATCCCTGCGTATGTACCAGGCTCGTATTCGCGAGTCTGACGGACGCACGTGTAATAGACGGACGCGTCCGATGAATGTGCCCGACGCGGACAGGATCCGATACACAGATCGTAACGAGCGTTCCTGCCGATTCGACTTTTCGAGGTCGGAGCGCAGCGGAGTGATTTTTCGCGTTGCATCTTCCGACGTGTTATCTCCGCGATTGAAATATGTACAATTAGCATAGTAAATTCGGGATATATATATATATATATATATATATATATATATACGTATATATATATATACATACATACATACATACAGGGTATCCCATTTTAAAAGATCCACCCTCATAATTCTTCAGCCAAGTATATTCAGCAAAAATGTTGCAGACAAAAGTTGTCGGTTTTAGAGGGGAACATCTGAAGGTGACCTTGACCTTGACCTTGTAGATCATCCTGAAGGTTATTCGAAAATCAACTTTGCTTTTTAAATAGAAACATTTATTTTTTCCTTACGCAATTTTATTCTACGTGAAGAAACTAACAACTTTTGTTTGAAAAATTTTTTATACGATCTTCATTTTCTAAGATATTTACGGAAATATCTACAAAAGTATTGGTTTCAATAATTTTTTACTCGAATTCTATCAACTTTACCGAAAAATGGTAAAAAATAAAAATTGTTTATTTTCTTTTCATAGAGCTCCGAGAATTTTTTCAGAATTTTTTATAAACTCTTTAGTACTTTAAGAAAATGCAGTACTAAGAAGTTAATTAAAAAATTCTGAAAAAAATAAAAAAAAAAATATATATATATATATATACCGATCACGACACATTAGCATAGTAAATTTGTGATATATATATATATATATATATATATATATATATATATATATCTATATATGTGATATATATATATATATATATATATATATATATATATATATATATATATCTTTTATGTCGAAGTATGAAGAAATCATTTTTAGTTATCATTTTTTAAAGTTTGTCCAGTTTGTTGATCGAAAACGCGCGATTGTTGGATCGACAAACGACAATCTACTATTTGTGAGATCATTGTGCAAAAGATCACAGTGGTGAATGATTCTTCAGACCGTGCGATACCACAGTGGCGACTGTTCGTCGGGAACAATACCCGTGCATTCGCACAAGAGAACGATTTGTCTATTTAACCGCCACCCACCCGCTCGATCGCGACGAAAGCAGTTTTACCGCCTATAAATTCCCGTTAATTGCCCGCGACTCGTATACGCCGAATAAAAGTGCGCCACGGAGTTCACAATGGAGTACAATTTCCTGCACCGGTTGAATTCTGCGCACACGTTCGTAGAAACACGCAAATAGGCACGACCTTATCCCCACAGCTTTCCTTGAAAAATGTTCCGGCTGATATCTTCACATGTATAATGTTGTTTAATCGCGGTTTACAATTCACCCCACATACTGAAAACTATGTATGTATTACAGTCAAGTAAATGTTGCTTGTTTCAAGTATTTCATAAGTTTATATCCGTATAGAACATTTCTTGGCACCTCATTTCGGGATCCAGCCCGATTTACCAAAATAATTATGAGTTTTGGTTAGATAGATAATAATAATACTTTAAATATGCGGTTCGAGAAAAGCCAAAGTTTTCCCAGTAATTTTTCTGATCTTCATTTTACGTTAGAACTGAATAAAACATGACTTACGCAGTCGTAAAACGGGCAACGTTAGGAATTTTGTAAACTATCTCCGTTGCACGTTCCAGCTTATATACATTTAATAGTGACTTTCAATTCACCGGGAATTTGTCTCAAACAGACCACTTGATTAATGAACGCAGCTATCTCGCGTCCATCTCATTGTTCTCGCTTAGTACTATCTTTCAAAGTACCTAGTTGGTTTTGCCTTATTACGAAGCTTAATATAAAGACGTCGTGGTTTATTCCACCTTAAACCGGTTGACAGTTCGCCGGGAGGTAGGGAAAAAGCTAGTTCATCGTAAAAAGCAACTAAGGGCGCAAGAAGCGAGAGCGGAACCCTGCCGCGACGGCACTTCGATCAGGAAGTAGCGCCATGGTATAGCAATCGCTGCGGACCTTCTTACGCCATTTCGCCGCGTATTTTGCGTAATTGGCTTCCCCGAAGAAACCATGCCGCGGACCGATCGGTCGGCACAAGCCCGAAAGAGGCGCGGAGTTTCTCCGCCGCGTCGGCGATCGCGCGATCTTTTTACGGTAATCGCGTAACAACGGGAGTGTAAAATTCATAAGCAACGGAGTGACGGACCGCGTCGGCTTTCCGGTAACAACGTGCATTAGAAACATTCCATGAGAGTTAAAAAGCTTCGATTTTTATTCTCTTTTGAGGAACGTTAAACGGTTCGCCGGGACGAGTCGAGTAAAGTTTTATAGAGGAAAAGTCGCTTCTTTTTCCGCGACGGCGAATCTCCACGACGCAGAGGACGTATCTAGAAACGTTCGTCGCTTTTGCGTTAACTATATGTATGTGTGTGTGTGTGTGTGTGTGTATGTACGTGCCGGCGCGGCGACGAACCGTCTTGGGACGCCCATCGTACGCGCAACCCCTCGTCTCGCTGGGGATGCACATCGTACCACCCCTTCGGTTATTTCCCCTCGTTGACTCGCGCTCGTCCGCGCGATAAAACGCGATAAAAGCCAAAACTTACGCCCGCGCTCTCTCCCATGGGACGCGTATTCGACGGTGAAATCTGCCTACTTGACGCGCTATCGTGCTTCATTATTCAGTAGCACGCCGGGCCGTTTCGTGCGCATCGAGCGGCCAGACGCCGAAAGGCATATAATCCGAGAAGCGAGTGCGTGAGTCGTAAACATCTGTCGCCGAGAGGAAGCTCAATGCTGTTCCAATGGCATGCCTCAAATCTCGAACGTGGGTGGTCGATAAGTAGTCACGTAATAGCATGTGGAATACACATGACATGAAAGTCTTATTCAATTTCACTTTAACATTTTCTAAATGAAGAGAGTATCATAGTTCTTTTTTTCTTTTTTTATATAAATTCCTTTCAATTTCGCTGTGTGTCTCTAACGGGCACAGGAAGAGATCGTCAGTAAGACTTGTCTTGCTAAGAAACATAGTAAATCTTACTGAGAGCATAATCAATTTTTTAATGGCACATTTCTCAGTTTTTACACTGAAGGAAAAAATATCTAAATAAAAAAAATATTTATCTAGTGGGTACTAATGATACATATTTACATAAATCTAAATTCTCTTACTTAAATGGAACAAACAACTGCGTTGTTAAATGATTAGGAGCGCGATATATTCTGTATACGGACTGTATACGGGAGTGTCTGACAATTCGCTACGGAACTCGACACCTTACGTAGTCGTTTGAAAAATGGTAGGAGATTTTTGCTCAGATCGATGCGTTATACCGCAGCTCTGCCAGGCATCCTGGATAATGAAACTTTACTCGAAATGAAGTTAACGAACGATTATTGCTACAATTACGAGACACCCTTTGTGCGTCCGAAGACAGATGCATTTCTCGTTAGGAACCAGAGAAGCGGGTGAGACCACTTCCTCGGTGAAGGTTTAATTTCTTTTCTTGTGGAAGGGAAAGAGAGAGAGAGAGAGAAAAAGAGAGTTTAGGATCGTCTTTCACTTGTGCGTCGTTTTCTTTCTTAAGTCTTAAGATATTATTTAACGCGCGCACAGAGGGAGTGAAAAGAGAGACTCCCCGACACAAAAGTTTCCCAAGCTTTTGAATTCTCCTAGACCAGCCGACACTAATCTCTCGTTACATAATTAGAAGTTAGTCCGAGTTCGTGGTACATACGAAACCAAGATCGAACAAAGGTGGGAAGAGTGGGAAGAGGGAACGACGGGGTGCGTTGCGAGAGGTTAAAAATTCCGATGAAAATGCAAATCGCGAGCAGAACTTTTTTACAGACGAGGTTTCCTTTAATCTTTGCGGTTCTCATGCAGCATGCGCTCAGGTAGATCCCCGAAGGAAACTGCGTTGGGTGAATTTTTTTTCTTTTTTTTTGTGAATCTTCTGTTTGAGGAAGGTCGAGGCAATTAAAGGATATTTGCTCGCGCGACCGCGGTTATCTGAAATTAACAGCGACTGTATAAAAAGTTCCACTGTGAAGACGGTGTTTGCAAAACGTAGCACTTTTCCGTTCCGTTACGCCACACACACACACTCTCTTTCTCTCTCTCTTTCTCGTCCTTTTCTGTTCCCAAAGAAATCGATACATGGAGCTCATTTCCTTAATGTTCGATTTGAATTCGCGATACAGATGCAACGAATAGGTTGAGCCATATTGCTGTAAAAAATCCACGCGAAAAATCGACAGGCTAGATGCGGAATAAACGTTAACATGCGACACAAATTAGATCGATTCAGTCTGTGGGGAGTATCGGATGCCGTCGCCTGTGATTCCCGCTGTTGCTTATCCCGCGAATATATAGGGTGGCGGTACGATCGATATCTCGTTTATCCGAGGCTCTTCCTCCGAGCATACCGAGCGGCCAGGAATGTCGCCGGGCGATACACCACCCCCGCAATATGTCCGATAAGATCGGGATGGCAACGTGCCGAAGGCGCGCCTAACCTCGCTTTCTCCGCGTCCCTCTCTTATTTGTTCGCTACCGATTGCCTCTCGATCTCCTGCCCCGTTTTTCTCTCTTCCTCTCTTGTTCTCTCTCTAACTCGCTTCTCTCTTTCTCTTCCCTCTCTCCTCTCTCTCTCTCTCTCTCTCTCTCTCTCTCTCTCTCTCTCTCTCTCTCT
>NW_022639537.1:245743-253027 GCF_010583005.1 Odontomachus brunneus
CTCTCTCTCTCTCTCTCTCTCTCTCTCTCTCTCTCTCTCTCTCTCTCTCTGTCGTGCTTTTGCGATGCCCCAGAATCGCGATTCCAGCGATTTAACACGGGCCGGCGACCGGTGCACGCTCCTAACCGCTCTCTCGGCATCGAGATAAGATAGCGTAATTGAGGCGACGATAAGGAAGTTAATTTACGCCGTGGAGTTCGCGGCGCAGGTCAGAAATACTCGGGAGAGAGAAAGAGAGAGAATGTGTGTGTGTGTCCGAGAAAGACATAGCGGAATATAATAAAACGCCCGTTACGTGGATCGTCGATCTCGATATGCGATGTCCGATTTCTCGCTTCATTTTACTCATTAACAACTCTACGTCGAGATATCGCGCTTCTTCTCATTTACAGCTGACGCCATCTTTATTCGGATTTGCGCGAGAATTTTGTTACGATCAAAAAAATTAAGTTAATAGTAGCAACTGTTAGTAACTTTGCAAGGACTGTACGGGCATTACATTCCTAATTCCTAATTTATTAGACTGCAGTCGTCCCGTGAAAATTTTTTATTCAAATTCACCATGAGGTAAAAACTTCTTTTTGCATTAATGTTTTTTGCGAATTATACGTTATAATTAATAAATCATAATCATGAATGTCATTTCAATGATGAACGTTATCACATAATTACGAGTATCGTTATAATCACAGATGGAAATATGAATCCCGTTACAAGTACGTGCTAAAAAGTAATCAATGCCATATGATGAATGTCTAGCGCGTACGCTCATGTCAATCTGCGCTCATGTACATGACAACATGTACACTAATCCAACGAGTCTTTTTGCGGTGGAAACAGCGCGTTTATCGGCGGGCACACGTATGACGAGTATTTGCGAAGTAATATCACTCGACAGCCATCGCGTCGCCGTCGATGCGCGCTGCATTTTATTTCTTTTTTATCAGCCGCTCAACACGTATGACGCATCGCGTACGCGGCGATCGGTTGTTAGCAGGTAATTTGCGGCACGATAATGACCATTCTGGTAGCCTTGAGCCGGCGATTCGGTGTCACGCCGGTATACCTGTTTCATGCTCGCTGTAACTCGTGTAACCGGCGTCGGGTTTATCACGCGTTCGTGAAAATTGAGCCTCGAGATCGATCGGTTTTCCGACTCGCCGTTTCGATCGATTAAGCCTTTCACTAACGCCGGAAGATCTTTCAGAGAAAAGATTCGTGTTTTCCGATCGCATCGACAGTTTTGTATAACGATTTTGAAACGTCACGACACATTATCACTGGGAAAAAGAGTCACTCGAAGCGCGGTGGCATTCGAACACCCTGTGTGCACGGTAACCCGCCCACATCGAGTCGACTGGTCGTACAGTTTGCCGACGGAACCGCCAGCTTTTTTCCCTCGCCCGCGATAATTTCCACGACGAGCCGACATACTCGTAAATCGCCGCGGACTCTCGTCGTCGCCGTCCCACCCGTTAGAAAGCACACGCGTTAACGTCCCTTTCTCGGGACGGGGTAAAAAGGGGCACGAACATCCAGGCGAATTCCGCGGCGCGAACGTCGAAGGGGGAATGCTGGCTGAGAAACGTTTCCATTATCGCCCGGAAAAAGGACACGCGATTCCGCCGTCCGGTAAGAAGGTAGGCAGGCAGGCAGACGGGAAAAGCTCGATTCGCCGTAATGGCGCGCTCGCGAGCCGATAATACGAGGGTTCAGCGGCGAGCGTCCTTGAGTTAATGAGACCTCACCAGCATACCACCTGTGTCCTGTGGCGCGGGAAGAAAGGACGACTTATGTCTGCGCCGACGTCGTCGTCGAGGCCTTTACGGCCTCGAGAAGCGCGCGACTCCAGGGATCACTCTTCACATTGCTGCGTGTGTGAATTGTCTCTTGATTATTTATCGATACATATTTCTCGTTAACTTCCAACGAATATCCGAATTTTTCAACTTCTTCAGTGGTGATTCAAAGTGACCCTGAAGACCCTTTGTCACCCTGAAGAAGTAAACTGAAATGTTTACGAAACGTTGGAACCAGATACAAGGAAGACGTGGTCCAAACCTGAAAAACAATGTTTTGGACAACATTACGAAAGCTTAAGAAATCTGTATTGCACAAATTCGTCATACGTCATGCCGAACCCAACTTACTGCGCTTGTGACAATCGTTTCTGTATATATTTATGCCGCTGAACTCATCTCGCAAGATGCACGTTAGAAGTTTGTTATTCAGCTTAATGAGATCGATTACTAACTGTTTACGAGCATATCAATTCTCCGATCAAGCGACTGAACATCGCCGCTCGACGTTCAGTGACGAGCGGGCTAAGCCGGTCCTGATTACAGCGATCGTACGTCGCGAATCTCGTCTCAATGGAGCGAAAGATGAAGGGGGACAGAGGGCAGGTTCTCCTATCGATTCAGCCAACGCTGCGATGCACCGTTGGTGGCAAAGTGGACGCGTTTTTACGAACGCGAGCCAGCCACGCGGGTCTCTCTCTTTCTCTCTCTCTCTCTCTATCCTTATCCTTTCTCCACCTCATTTTCCTTACACGCCTCTCCCTCTTTCACATTCACGATATCTCCCTGTTCCTTCTCCCGCATCGCCAGCATCTCCATTCTTCTCGTCTTCCTCGCGTCTATATTCCGCCCTCTCGTTTCTTTCTCAGCTCGCGCGCTTCTTTCTGTAACGGCCGAGCGCTCTTACGGTGATCCGCAGCGGCGAGCACTTTCGGCCTAACGGTCCCTCGCGCGCCGCGGGATTATGCAAATTAAACGAGCGTGACGGCCGATTGGCCCCTTCGTAAAAACGGGCGCGGACTCATGGTGCTCTCTCGTCGCGTCCTGTCAGTTGAAAGCTTGCGACGCGGGAATGCCGATGCACCAGGCGCGTCGTCGACGACAGGGATGATTTACGCAACGACGTGTTCTATGTATATAATTGGATCGACTTCTTCATAAAGGACCTCTCGGTAAAGCTAATAGGTTAAATAGAATCCAGAAAGATTAATACAGGCTGCAGAGTATCAAAATAGACATTAAATGGAACATTGAGGTCAAAAATAAGAATTTCGACTCGAGTCAATACGGCACGTAATTACACGCTCTTATCCAGTAATAGTATTATCATTAGTCGTTATTTGTCGACATTTGTTCTTAATTATATTGTTGATTGTATTATTAATTCGCAAGTCCGTCGGTAGTGACTTTCAATTTTGACAGTTTTGTGAGCTCTCTCAACTTCGTTATGTCTAAACCGTTGTGCAAGTCAGCGTACATCGCGAGATCTCCGGAAATATTACGATATCGCAGCAGCATCTAAACTATCGCGAACGGCAGATCCGGCTCGGTACGTAGCGAATTTACGCCGCGAGACGTGGGAAGCGGCGCGCTTGAACGATGTTTTATTGCCGCGCGCGTCGCGACGGTTAATAATCAAATCGTGATTAATGGCGCCGAAATGATGCTGATTTACCGGCGATTTGTCATGTCCGTGGGATAAGGATTGGCGGCCCGGCCGCTCCGGGTTCGGTCGCCTGCGTGGCGATAGTTAGCGGCCACGCAATTCGTCGACTTTGTATGGCAATCGGTCGGGGAGCGGAGTGACGTTTGCATGATTACAAAGTAGAAGTAGAATAACGGTTTGGCGCGCACGACAATGACGAGTGATGTTCATTAGAAAGTTAGGTGTGCAGAAATTAGATTGCGCTACTTCACGAAGTCATACCGTAACTTCCGCCGATGTTGTTACTGTTATAAATCTACAAGGTGACCGGAAGATAGAGGCCGTGAGCTGTCGCCGCTGGGACATTTGTAATGTTGAAAGTCTTGTAACGATTAAGCTGTAACTATTTGCGGCGATCGTGATCAAGACTTGAGTTTATCTTGGAGTCTCGTGTGGATTTCTAACGGACTAACATTCTTACAAATCTGTGTTGGCAAGGAGTAACTTTTTTCCATACTTACGTCATTTATAATTGCCGATATTCGCGTGATTAAATGTGAAACTCATTCATCCAAGAAAATATAATCCTGTCCTTAACGGAATTCTCTTTTATATTGTTTCAAAAGGATATTTGAAAAGGAAAATATTCATTCAACAAAAAAAGCACTCTACTTGTTATTTCCTGCAATCTTGTATTCTAAGTAAGAAGAACGGAAAGAATACCGATTATTATGTGCAAAAAAGAACTCTAGTTGTTATTTTCTGCAATCTTATATTCTAAGCAAAAAGAACGGAAAGAATACCGATTATTACATGCAAAAAAGAACTCTAGTTGTTATTTTCTGCAATCTTATATTCTAAGCAAAAAGAACGGAAAGAATACCGATTATTACGTGCACTATAAGGAATAGTGTTTCGGTTTTAGAAAAATTCTTTGAAGGCATTGCATACATAGAGGATTTCGCTGATGATAAGATTATATCTCCTTGGGTGTTCTACATTTTTAATAAGCATTTGTTATGTGAGCCCGTTGTTGCGCGAGATAATTTTGTTCTTCTGAGCTCACGTGAATGTTCCACTCAGACGATCGCGATGAAGAGACGAAGTCGATGGAGAGGAAAAATAGCGAGACTCGCCGTTTTCTCGCGCTCCTTCGAGTGTGTAACGTAAGATCGTACCTCCCTCGGCGCGTGTCGAATCCCCGTCGACGAACGTCTTCGGCGTCGCCATTCATCACGACTTACGCAAGCGACACGGCTGCTACATGATGCATCACGCAAGACATACATCTCTTTCATTCTCCTTCTTGAGATTGTCAATATTTATCGTCAATATTCAAACTGACGAGACAAATATCGATTGGAGACTTTTTACGCGTCTTTTATTTGCGCCATCACGTGAGGCGGAGGAGGAGAAGCATAAAGAAAGTAAAAAGCGCGACGAAAAGAAGTATTATTGAGAAAAACAGGAAAAAGAAGCGGAGAAATAAGTAGAGTTAGGGACACAAGAGGGCGGGGGATTGGCGGACAGATATGTCTACTGGCGTGGCACGTGCCTGGGTCTCAGGCACGTAAATCAGCGCACGTGCCCCTCGCGGTCACGAGCTTTTCCTCAGACAGGTTCAACGATCGATACCGTGGAATGATCGATGCCCCCGCGCGTCGTAATGGCTCCGTATATATCGCCACGGATGATAGGAAAGCTCCGCAATAGAGAGGGTTTCGTATAGTCCCGTAGATCTATACAGAGTGTCCCAATACTATTAGGTGATCTTTTGACTGAAAGTAAATTTTTTTTAATAGAAATAATATTTTTACAACTGTTCGACATTTTATATACTATGTCAATTAAATCTTAAAGTAGCATTTTGTCTAGAGATAATGTCTACACTGAGAGAAATGACTTGGTGAATGATACTATACTTGTCTTATGAAAGTAATATGGTGAATTTATATGCGATATCTAGTTCACGTATCCAATATTCTGATTACGATGCCTCGACGCATCTGATAGTCAATACCGAGACATTTAGTTGTAGGCATCTAGATAGTTTGGTAATTTTCTCTAGACGTGTGGTACTATTGACGCGATAGTTAATTGTTACTCACTGCGACGTTTCCTTTTTCATCTATACTAATTTGTAAAGACATCGATGCTATAAAAGAATGGATGTTGAAACCGTAAGATATTTGAAAGAATGGAATTTCTTAACATATGTCGGTGAATTTAGAAGTAGATATATGAAGATTATATAGAGTAAGTACATGAAAATCATATATACAAGGTATCCGGTAACTGATCGAGCAACCGCTATGTACGGGTAGAACGAGTCAAAATAATCATAAAAGTTATATACCATTTTGAAATTTTCTCAATATTTATTCTGTTAATATTTAATTAAAACGTGCCGCTTACGTGTTACTCTACCTCGAAATCAGCTATTTACTCATCGTTACTAAGAGATAAGCCATTTCTTTTACACACAGAGCCTGTCTTACCGCTTTTCGTACGGTCATTTATTTATACATTTTAATTAATTACGGAATAAATATTGAGAAAATTTTAAAATGGTATATAACTTTTATGATTATTTTGATACGTTCTACACGTACACGGCGGTTGCTCGATCAGCACCCTGTATAATATGGTTAGATTTTAGGTTAGGTTTTATTATTTCAATTATCAATTTTATGCTGTACCAGACGGTTTGGTAAACATATTTAAGCATCACCGTAATGCTACTTAGACAACGCGCTCACCAGATAGTTTGGTATCATTGACTAAATATCTTGTTACACGATTATTCATCATACCGTTTGGTAAACCTAAATAGAATTCTGGTTAGTATCATCAGACATTTCCCTTAGTGTATTTAAATTTATCCGAGATATGAAATGTCATGATTTCGTATTCGTACGTTTCGTTAGGACTTAAATCCTGTACGAATATTATAGTTTTCATATAAATTCTTTGAAATCCTATCACGCCAAAATAGACTTATAGATCCGAGCAATCGATGAACAATCTATGGGACTCTGTCTTCGCGCATTACCGACTATTACTCATAATTACCGAACAGCGCGGCCGATGTCTATACATGTCTATAGGGTAACGTGATATAACGTGTCTTATGATGGGCACTCGCAGTAAACACCGTAGAGGGAAGAATATAGCGAAAAAGATATTCCGTTCGACAACGAACATCGACGTGTTGATCACGTGCCATCGAGCGAATCAAAAGATTACCGTGTATGGTCATTGAGCGAGAGCCGCAGGTTGGCGCTTTCGCATATACGTGTGCACTTTTGTATGCATGTTTGTTACCGCAGTGATAGTGCAGGTGTGCACTCGTATTTATGTATGTGTGTGTGTGTGTATATATATATACAGGGTGTCCCAGATCACCTTCACAATCTCTTGTGAAGACGTAAAGCGGATTGAAATGAACACAAAAGTCCAATACCGTTTTGCGATATTCGCAATAAATCTCAAGATATTAATTAAAAAAGATTGGTGAATGATTACGCGCGATGTAGTATATGAGCTGCAATTGCGCCGTCTGCCGTTGTATATTGGTATATTAAATCAAACTGAACAAAAAAGTACCATTTTGCAAATAACAACATAGATTTTTAGATATTAATTAAAGAAAATTTGTGCATTATGGTATATAATCATGTAACAATCTTGTTTGATTAATATCTAAAAATCTATGTTGTCATTTGCAAAATGGTAGAGGACTTTTTTGTCCAGTTTGACTTAATGTACAAGTATACAACGGTAGATGGCGTAATTGCAGCTCATCTACCATATCGCGCATTATCATTCACCAATCTTTTT
>NW_022639537.1:253037-256774 GCF_010583005.1 Odontomachus brunneus
CTTGTTTGATTAATATCTAAAAATCTATGTTGTCATTTGCAAAATGGTAGAGGACTTTTTTGTCCAGTTTGACTTAATGTACAAGTATACAACGGTAGATGGCGTAATTGCAGCTCATCTACCATATCGCGCATTATCATTCACCAATCTTTTTTAATTAATATCTCGACTATTATTGCGAATATCGCAAAATGGTATAGGACTTTTGTGTTCATTTCAATCCGCTCTACGTCCTCATGAGAGATTGTGAAGGTGATACGTGACACCCTGTATATATATAAATATATATATATATACATATATATATGTATGTATGTATGTATGTATCGCAATCAGTGCTCCGTCGGGTGCGAACAAGACTGTTACGTAAGATACATGCGAGAGAAGGAGGAAGGGAAAGAGAGGAGACGCAGTCTCTGAAATGAGTTTCGTAATAGTATCTCGTATTGTGTTAACGTGATTACCTCTCGATTATTCAATTATTACGAGACATCTTATATCGAGGCTTCACACGTCGTGTCAGAGAGCGCCAAGTGTTTTTGGGCCACCTCGTAGAGTCGTAACAGTAACAGCACCGGCGAAAGACTTACGGTATGACTTCGCGAAGTAGCGCAATCTAATTTCTGCACACCTAACCGTCTCATGAACGCTGACTCGTCATTGACGTGTGCCGGACCGTTAGTCTGTGCTTCCACTACGTCCGCTCGTCATCACTAATCCGTGTTACAAAATAACAAACACACACCTACACACACCTACACACATACACACACACACATATATAAAATAAGTGTGCAGATTTATCCTACATAAGAATAAAGAAAGAAAGAGAAAGACGCGATGGAACGAGAAACTAGGTGAAAGTAACGAACCGCATAAATCTTGAATACACAAAATAGGCAAAGAGCAAGTGATAGACAGGTAGATAGATAGATAGATAGATAGCGAGAGGGGGGTATGGGAGAAGGAGAAGCCGGTGCATACCGTACGAAGTGCATGAACGCGGAATGGCGAGTACGGAGAAAGGGAGAGCGCGCCAGCTAGAAAGAGAGAAAAAGAAAGAGAGAGAAGGAAAAAGAGCAAGTGAGCAGGACGAGAGGGACGAGAGATTCGAGGGAAGTGATTTACCGCAAATTGCCCGTTCGTCGAGTCGCATTAAGCATTGGGCAATCGCGTGTGTGTTCGCAATGTTATGCGCAATCTCCGCGAAAGAGCAAGGGTGCCGTCGAAAACGTTATTTCTTCTTATTCTGCTTATTGCTTTTTTTTTTATTGTCTATATTTTATTGTCTTATTGGCTATATCTTCTACTTATTGTCAAGGTGCGAGAGAAAGATGACGTCTCTCTCTATCTCTCGTACCCTCGCACCCTCACACTCTCGCACTCTTTCTCTCTCACTCACGGGCAAGACGCGATAGACCAGTATATTCTCCGTGACCGATCGGTACGTTAATCGGGAAATTCGCGGGCGATTTCGCGCGCGCAGTAATCTCGCGTGATTGCTGCGCGTCTTATTTACGTAACCGTAGAATCGGACGGTGAGGGAAGAGAGATAGATGGAGAGACGGACGCGGTTAGATAGAAATTTATAATTTTTAGTAGTCGAAGGTGGAGTGAGGTTAGTCGAGAACGTCGTTATCGTGTCAGACAAATCAGCGAGAAACGACGCGGTGAGGCGAATACTGTTAGGATGGGGATGCCCTATTATCGCGTCATTCAAACTATCGAAAGCTGGAAACCGCAACGGGTCCGATCGCGGCTTTATCTGATACCGGGAACAGGTTTTAACAACTCGAGTTCTCCGCGATGGAATTAAGTGAGTGGCGAATTTTCATGCGAGCGAAATTATTCTCCTCGAATTTGTGCAAATGTATTTAATTTCAACGGCGACTGAAATTGAAATGCTGATACGATTGCGCACATCTTCATTATATAAAGACGCCACGATGTCTGACCCTCGTGAGAGATCTCGCGTTCTCCGAGAGAAAGAATTCGTCGCGCTAACAGGCACGTGATGACGTTCCATCTACGCGGCGTCTACGACGATGATAAATCGTGGAATAGTTAGGCGAGCCATACGTTGTAAATTGTGAGGCAACGAGTGCGATCGATACGCTCGCCTTTATTGTATTATTCATGCATGCGACGCGTTAAGTAAGCGACGTCTCTAAATCGAAAGCGACATTAACATAAAAATCCCATCAGCGTGTCGTAAGAGTAAAAGGATAGCACGCGTTTAGCACCGTGCAAATTCCGATAAGCGGCGCAATTAATCTCGCGTGGGCCATGTAACCTTTTATCGCAATGCATTCTGGTAGTGCGCACTTGCTCTATCCTCCGCATTCCGACTGACTGAAACCAGTTCGGCTGCTGCGGAACACCCGACCGGCTGATACTCGGTTTCTGATCAATAACGCACATAAGCTCTAACATTGTCTTTCTAGGGTCCGTATTAATAGTTGTCTTTAGTGTAACTTGTTTTTAGTGAGATTTCAGTTCAGAGTTGGATAAGAGTTTTCCAGAGTTGTCCAGAGTCTAAAAAGTGATTTCTCAACGAGGAGCTTACGAATCGTAGATGAAGATCAGAATCGTGTCATATTTTCGCGACGAGCAAAATCAAAATAAACACAGAGACGAAAATGTTTCACCTTGAACAATTAGATACTAAGAATGCCTGTTTAGAAGTCGAGAGAAGAGCGGAGAGCGCGCGGTGTCAAGAGGTCGCACTACGAAGCAAGAGGGACACATTGAAACTAATGGCGCGACAGTGTAAATGATGAATTTAGCGTGCCTCGCTCGTTTGCTAAGTGCCACTTTATCTCTATTCAATTAATATTGCCGGCGCGGCGATCGCGCGTCATCGCACGAGAAGCGCAATGCCGGCGCTGCACGGCAACGATGCAGCGTCGGCTTAAGAGTCGCCGAGTGTATCTCGGCGCCTTTACGACGGCGTCGCATTCATCGGCCGGATAAAGACCGTACGGTTGTTTCGCGCAGTATGCTACACGACGAAACGAGGTCTATCGTCGTGCAGACAGTTTGCAAGTTAGCAAATTTCCGCCGCGTCGCGCTGTATCAAAAGCGTCCACCGCGGCGAAACTTGGTAGCTGATATCGTCGCGACGACACTTCGCCCTTGTACTCTGAGCGACGACGCGCTCTTCCCTCCGTTTTACTGCTTCTCTCTCTCTCTCTCTCTCTCTCTCTCTCCTCGCTGAATATTTCCGCGACGTTAAAACGTTCGTCGCTTCGCTTCCCTTCTCTTCCATTCCCTCGTATCGCCGTGGGCGATATACTCGGTGGCCCTAATCGCCCCTACGCGAGGTTAACACCTTTAATCCTTTGTACAAGCGGACGTCGTGTGCTAAGCTTCCCTCCACCCCCCTCCCCGAGGATATCAGAATTCCACGTTGAAATTTATCGCCGTCCGTCCCGTGCTTCCCATCTCTCTCTCTCTCTCTCTCTCTCTCTCTCTCTCTCTCTCTCCTCGCTGAATATTTCCGCGACGTTAAAACGTTCGTCGCTTCGCTTCCCTTCTCTTCCATTCCCTCGTATCGCCGTGGGCGATATACTCGGTGGCCCTAATCGCCCCTACGCGAGGTTAACACCTTTAATCCTTTGTACAAGCGGACGTCGTGTGCTAAGCTTCCCTCCACCCCCCTCCCCGAGGATATCAGAATTCCACGTTGAAATTTATCGCCGTCCGTCCCGTGCTTCCCATCTCTCTCTCTCTCTCTC
>NW_022639537.1:257042-267806 GCF_010583005.1 Odontomachus brunneus
CTCTCTCTCTCTCTCTCTCTCTCTCTCTCTCTCTCTCTCTCTCTCTCTCTCTCCCCCCCCTCCTCTCGTCCTTCGCGCTCTGTTCTACTGTTAATATTGCATTTTTATCGGGTAATTGCGCGGCTAATTGCACGTGGAAAAAAATGGCTTTCTTTGCTTTCTTCGGCCAGTTCGGAAGTCATTTTTCTTCAATGGATACCCGCTGAAAGGTAAAACTTCAAACATATTTAATGTTAAACGTAATAAATTAAACTGCGAGGATGCGATAAAAAATTTGGGAAATTTGAAATCAACTTATTTTATTTTGAGTTTTTTTAACTTGAATTTCGTATTTTGATATGAAATTTTACTCGAATACAAAATTTAATTATCAAAATGCTCGATCATGAATCATAAATGATTACATTGGCTTCCGACTTTTTTTTTTATTCTGCAGTGGCAACATGCATAGAAAGAGAGAGGAGGGAGGGAGAGAGAGAGAGAGAGAGAGAGAGAGAGAGAGAGAGATGTGAAAATGCGATTTTTACGCCACGATACGCGACAGTTATGCGCGTCTAGATTCGCGAAAATTGTAGCCGGCCGTTTGCGTGAATAAAATACGGGCGCGAGCCAGTCCCAGTGAAAAATTACTTCGCGCCTCGGGTACGAGTTCTGGCAGCTCTGTCGATACATCGCGAGCTTTTAATTAATGGTCGTAGTTCGCCAAGACCGCGTTTCATTCGTCGATAACGTCACGTAAGTCCGAAGTTTCGCTACTGTAATTCCATTAGGGACGTAGAAGAAGAAAAAACGTTTCCATTTTGCTCTCGTATAATTACGAAACGCTCCCGCTTCCGGGCTTAAAAGAGAGGAAGACGGTCTCGTGGAATAACTCACGCTCGAGATTTATGTCGCGTCAGCATGCACAAGTATGTCGCGAGTTATTGTACCTCCTCAATAACATTCGCGGGGACGTTGAAACTGCCATACGCCGAATCTGCCGAATTTGAATAATGAATTGGATGAATAAAACGAGGTGAGTTTTTTCGTTTATCGAAGCGAATGCATCGAGAGACACAGTTATAAAAAGTAAGATGTTAGGGTTGAGTCATTCCTCTCTTGAATCCTTCAAGAGACCAAGTCGAGATAATTATCGTAAATCAACAATTCGAGGACACGTGGCATGCAACTATCAATTAGATATACTAATATAATTAGAACTATCGACAGCACGCAAATATCAGTTAGATTAAACGTTATTTTAATCGATCAACCGTGAAATTATATAAAACCTGTTAGAAAATACTTTGATTTATGCAGACATCACGTCTTCATTTACATCACACCCGTTGACCTTTTCGATGCTGTTGATCTGCGAGACTACTTTAACACATAGATGCTTTATTTATAAAGAGCTCTGGAACATGGATCCCTCTAGCTCAGGAATGATATACGAACAGAAATTTGGCCCAATCAAAATTTTGATATATCCTACTTTCATTAATCAATGTTTCATTTAACATTTACTTTGATATTCTGAATATATCATATTCCCATATATCAATCTCTTTTGATTTAACTTACTAACTTTGCCAAAAGTTCTCTTTAGAACCTTCCAGAGATTAGGAATGCTCTGATGGTCCAATAGCTCCAATTTCTATAGATTTGATTCGATTTCACGTTTCAAAAATAACCTCGATCACCTTACCGTTACGATAATTGAAAATGATCGAAATAATTATTTCAAAAAATCGAAATCTCCATGAATGGTGGTGTAGCTCGCGTTACACGGAATCATTTCGGTTTTGCCGGTGCGCAACATGCCGCGCTAATTACACGACTGTCGAAGAAGCAATGCGCCGTCGAAATCGTGAGGAACGCAAGAGAATCGGCGCGAGGTGCACGGCAACGCGCGCGAGGGCTTCAATTTCCCTTGGACGACGACGACGGGAACCGCGCCGTTATCCTGAAAGCGCGATACCCCGCGTCCCTCTGCGCCGGCCTCTCTCAGCCCCAGCATAATTACGGGTAATTAGCTGTTACGCGCAATTGGTAATAATAGCCGTGTCCGGCGGCGCGCCGGTTCCCCGGCATTCTCGGCTCAGCTTTCTCGACGCGGCTTCTCTCCATCAAGCTGCGATCCTCGGATGCACGACGAGGACGAGGCTGTATGTTTTGTCGACTCCCTCTCGTCGCAAAGAAGGACGAAGGAGCGGCGACGGGGGGTTGAGATCATCCGGCGCGATTCATCCTGGAAGTCGTTTAGGCCTCGCTAAACCCCACGGAGTTAACTTCTTCCCTTCCTTTGTTCAGCTGGCGGGCCGCGCTTTTTCCGTCAAATGTTCCAATCCGTTTATACCCGGGGATAGGTTCAAGTGATTCCGCGCAAGAAGCGAGCCATCGCACGAGGTGCTGCTTCGCCGTGAATAAAACTCTCGCGACGGTGGTAATTTGCGACTCGAGGCAGCTCTCGAACGAAAGGCGGAAGAGAAGTTCGATTCGCACAACGTTAACGTTTTACTGAAAAAAGTCTTGCAATAGTCAACAAATATATTTCATTGAGCATTTCAGTGCAATATTTGGTAATTAGTATTAATTGTGGTAATATCTGTTACGAACATATCTGGTTATAATTACAAAATAATTAGTAAAATAATTCTTTATTTAATCGAGCCAATTAATTATCGTTTAATAACTAATATTAAATATATATTTTGATAATATTTATTAAATAGTTTGAATATATTATTAAGATGTTTGATCATTTTGTGTATTCATCATATAATGTGATAAGCGTTACTAAACAATGTACTTTTATTTAAAAAATTATTTGACGATACATATCACCCAAATTGGTAATAATCACCAAGCCTTAGATATCAAGCCTTGGAACCTTCTGCTTTTGTCGATTTCAACTTGCAAAATAGCGGGCACTTTTAATTCCAACGTGATTTGGGCGTCAGCAAGCAAATCGCCAAGTCCTCGATGAACATTCGTTTATCCCGACTCGTGGCCCCGACACTCAATTGGAATTTCGCCGATTGCCTCCAAAAGCGGCGAAACTTGGCCACGCTGGCGGCGGCGGCGGTAGGTTCCGGAAACGCGTCCCCCCGGCTGAAACTTTTAGCACAAAGTTACGCTCGTGTTTCGGTTCTTGCCGATCGTTTTGCTCCGCCACGGCACAGCGCGCCGCTTGTAAAGATTTTCCCGGGCGAAACTTCCGGATCGTTATACGCGCTCTCGCGAATCCCGGCGACGGTTTCCGACAACTCAATCCTCCGAATGCAAAGTGTCACTTCTTTCGCGACGGGCTTGGAAAATCATAAAGTTTCTCGCACCGGACAAAATCGAGCGACTCGTCGGAAGTAAACTCCGAGACTATCGATTTAGCGAGAAGAACGAATCGACACAACAAGTTTAAGACATCATCATAACAAGAGGAGAAAAGATATAAAATATATACAGGGTGTTCAAGATAAGGGTTGACACACACACACACATACACACACATATACACATACATATACACACACACACACAACACAACACAAAGCTTGCAGAATAGGTAGTACTCATCATCTAGTCCCTCGACTTCGTCTATCATTCAAGTCCCTTAAGTCTCGAACCCTTTTTTTGAGTGCTTCGTACATACATTGTTGTTAACGGGATAGGTCGAGATAAACTCAAGGTAACTTTTCCTTTCTTTCGTTGCGTGTTGAGTGCTTATATTGACTTTTCACGTCTAACGCGTATTCTCGCTGGCGATCGGCCAGCTTCGAGTTCTTCTCTTCTGAGAGCGACCGAATCGATGGACACTTCCGAGGCAGAGCGTAAGACGGAAATTACGCAGTGTCGGGCGAAAATTGAGAATTTCCATATCGCCCGGCAGAGCGCGGAAATAAAACACACCCGGCGGCGCGCTTCGACATTTATCGCCGCAACCGTTCTTGCTTTGCATACCGCCGGTAACGTCGCCTGCACGCCCGGAATCGCAATATCGGGTCGCGGTGTAACTTACTCGACTCGGAAAAGCCGGCGAGTTAAAAGTTAATAAGCGCTGCCAACATTTCCCGCCAACTGGAAAAGCCGCCGGGATCTACGAGATCGCCACTCGGCGGGATCGCGCCACGTGGTCTCTCCCGGCGTGAACGTTTTCCGCATCGCGTCGGGAAGGTATTAAAGAGTGTTTTTTGTTTCTTCCTTCCTGACGGTTTATAGCACCGGTAACGGTTACAGCCGAGTATATATACAGGATGTTTGGTTGTATTAACGCTTAATGAGAAACTTTTTGGTCCATTTAAAGCCAATTTTATCATAACTATCGAGCACAGTTCGTGCTTCAAGTTGCAGCCCCAACTCACGGGACATCGTAAAATTCCTCATTAGAGCGAGCTGTAAAAAAGGATCGCGCCATTCGCGCCGCGCCGTGATCCGTGCGTTCTCATCTGCATGGATCTCCAACTTAAATTCCGTTAAACGTTACGTTGTTGAACCTCGTCGTTGAAGCACGTAGTTTCGAAGTTAATCGAAGGAGAAAGGTATATATATATATATATATATATATATATATATATATATATATATATATTCGCTCTCTGCATTCGGTAACTAAACATTCATCGGCCAAAATCTCGCCAAGTGACGGTTGCACAACGCGTGAGTGCTTATCAGCTTGGAATTTAGGTCGATGCAGGCAATTAGGCAGCAACAGCCACGCGGGTAATCTGCTTACGGACGAGTATGCACGGTGCAACCAAGTGGCTGGCGCATTGTGTGTCGATGTGTACCGGTCCGCTGCACGCGGCTGTGCACGTGTGTGAGAATGCGAGGTACGTGCGCGCGTGTCCTGACACTTCCTTTGCGCCGTTCGCGGGGTCGACCCCGCGATTCGCCCCGCGATTCGCGCCACGATTTCCGGCGATACCGTTACCGCGTTTCGCATTTCCGCCGCCGAACGCACTGCGCTTCGCTTTGCGGGTGCAAGAAAGAGAGAGACAGAGGTATGTAATTTATGCGCACCAAATAATCCGCGAGCGAGTGAGCGAACGAACGAACGAACGAGCGGGCGATAAATCATTCATCGTGGTGAAGTCGCGTCACGCGCATTCTCCCCCTCGTATCCACTTGCCAAGTCGTACTCGTTTACACGACGAGAGAGTGCTTCGGAGAGGGCGGAAGTTTCAGGCGAGAGGGAATACATTAGAATAGAATGGAATAGAATAGGCGAGATGGTTATGGAGAATCCGGAGCGAGTCCCCTGAGAAGCAAGAGGTGAAAGAAGCATGATTCTATAGTTACCAAATAGATAAAATAGAGAGACGGATAGATCGAAGATTTATTTAGATTCTGGAGAGCGAGCCTCCGAGGATTCCTCAGGCAGAGAAGCGCAATATTGCTGACAGAAAAAAATTAATCTAAAGCATAAAGAATGTTTATTCGGCGGGCATTAATAACGTTTACTTAAGTCTAAATTCTTTTATTTAAATAGAATAAACAAATGCTTTCTTGAAGAATCAAACTTTCTATTAGATCTTCTATTATCAATAATAACTGACTTCCAAGACTTTGGAATTTTAATAACGAAAAACGACGAATTGGATTGCACTATTAAATCGAAGCGAGAACCCACGCGAAGCGCCCTCCGGGCAAACTTTCAGAGTGGTCCTTCGATCTTCGATGAGTCCGTCTTCGTTGAGCTCGATCGCTTCGAAATTTCCGGGAAAGATCAACTTGGCGAGTTCGCGGGTCGTCGGCCGATCGCGGGATCGGGCGTTGCGGGGCAATTTGGCCGCGAGGAGGATGCGAGCGGAAATTGTGCTCCGATTGACCCGCGAGACCCTCGACGGCGAGGGCAGGGAAGAGGGAGTTGGGAGATCGGCTCTCGTCCTTTTTTCTCGCCGGAAGTGGGAGCGTGTGCGCGCGTGTAGCTACGGAGCGGCAACACAACAACCACCGACGGCGACGCACAGCGCGTTCGCCGCAGCCGCGCTCGTCGACCTCGTCGTCTCGCGTCGTTTCAGATGCTATCGGCGCCGGCGGGATAATGCTACTTCGAGGATCACGTAGAAAAGTCCTCTCCCACTCTCACTCTTGTTATTCCTCGCGTTGTCCGGCCTTACGAGCATTTTTCTCTCTCTCTCTCTCTTTCTTTCTGTCTCTCCTCTCTCGCGCGCGTGCTGTTGTTTAGAGGCCAAATACGACGCGCACTGCTCGTACATGTGTAGGCATGTACACATGTAGACATATGTTGGTATAAGCGTATTTGTGCGCGCGCGCGTACGCCTCTCTCTCTTTCTTCTTCGGCGCCGCAATCTCACGATATATTCTCGTCTCGTATAAAATTCCCACGAGAAAAGGTTCGTTATGTCGCGTTTATTCATGAGTCTCACGTTATGAGTTTCGTGCCCGCGCTACTGACATCGATGTTTGGGAAAAAAAGTCGGAAAGGCGAAAGGACTCTTTTCGCGTACGAGCCTAAGAAAAATTTGTGATGATTCAAACAATTTCCCATTTCCTGCTATGACCGGTAACTATGGCGTTTACCGACACCAATAGGTGCTAATTATTGCATTAAATTCCATTTAAGTAGTATCCGTTAATTCTCTCCACGTAACCCATGTGCTAAATTCTTGAAACTCGTCGATCTGCAAGAATAGAAAGAATGGGGAGCGGTTGATACTTATTTTAACGTAGCTCGAGATCGATTGTTCTGTTCATTCTTATCAGATACTATGTTGGAAGATTAATGACGCGTGAACGAGCTCACGAGGCTATTTATGAGAGTCATGTTAACGGTATGTATTAGCTTTCATTTAAGAGGTCAGGAGCGAATTCCCGGCTGAAAATTGCAGAGACCGAGGGAGGAGAGTGCGCACGATACCGCGCATTAGCAGAATCACCAATGTCATTTTGCGGTTTGGGAGAAGGCAGTGCGGGAGAAGAGGAGTGGCCCAGATTGGATATGGAACGTTAGATCTTCTATCATCGCAAGCCGCAGAATGACATTGGTTATCCTAGTTCCAAGGTATCGAGTTAATGAAAGTCATATCTTATTTATCGGAAGTCCCATCAGCCATGTAACCATTAAGATCTAATCGAGAGCTCGCGGAGTTCCGTTACATAGCGTCATCGTTATTTTGAAAACTACGAATATACACGCTATAACCAAGTTCGGAGATTGCACTCATAAACGTAACTTCGCCTGTACGCAACATTAAATGGCGGAATTGAACAGTAAAACACCCAACTCTCTAAGTTTTTTGGAGTGAAATTTCACTCGGAAAGTAGAGAGATCGCTCGAATACGAGCGATTTTTCCACTGAAACAAAGTGAATTTTCCACTCTGAATCGTTGAACAAGCATTTTCACTCAAAATTAAAGAGTGAATCTGATGTATAGACGATTGCAAAACGATTTAGACACAATGAGGTTGGCAGCTCACCAAACTATCTGTTCGGAGCAAACGCGAATTAAATCGTTCGTGTCGTCTTATGTGCGTCGATCTTTCGAAGGAATTCTACTGAAATTTGCTTATCACAGTACTCGACACCTTCGAGGAACCCGCAATGTTCCCATAAATCCTACGATTTTCGGAAGGGTAACTCGCAATCGACGTAGTTGCGTTACGAACAAGCGTCGTTTTCCCGACAACGATCCCCATCCCTTTCGCGGTGTCTTTCTTATCCTGTTCGCATTTTCTCCCCTCACTGTGCTGAAGGTTATTGTTATTCAGAGGTGGCCGAAACGAGTTGCCAAAGTACTCAGGAGCTCCGAACGAAATCCATATCGTTGCGCAAATCCATGGGCTCCTTCTCCCTTCTCTCTCTCTCTCTCTCTCTCTCTCTCTCTCTCTCTCAGTGTCTTCTATAATTCTTGGTGGATTAAAAGCTTGAATCGTGAGAGATTACGACGAATTTCTCAGTTTGCGCGAGTTTTAATCGATCTTGATCTTGATCGGTGTTTCGCACACATGTATACAAGGGCTTCACTTCTCTCTCAACGAGAATCCCTCGAGAACAAAAGAGGGTGTTAGATAAAGTGCCATAATATAAAGGGGAATCGTCCGTTCGGCTCGGCAAATACTGCTTATTTCTTCTTAAGATGCTTCCCTCTCGAACTCGAGAAGTGACGTAATGGGCTGGCCTCTATACACGCTCTTCGAGATTCGCGTATTCGCACACATGTACCTCTACTTACGGGCTGTGCACGAATCGCGAATTTCCTCTCAATTGCAAATTCTATTATGAGAATTTCGGCAATTTCTCAAAGAGAGTTCTCCGTAATTCACCAAAATCCTATCGAAATGAAAAAGAGAATTAAAACCGAAGTCTTTTTTTTAGAATTTTATTTTTGACTCTTATAGGTCGTATTCTCTTTACTTTAAATTGTTTTTATAGAGAACCTTTACATGTATTCGTGTAAAAAGCGAAGTGTTCAAAGAAAAAGGCGGTGTGAAAATGCGAAGAGTGAAGTTACGACGTGAGATCGAAAAATCTTATCTGATTTCTTGTCACGCCGAGGACATTTTTCGAAGACGCTGATACTCTGGTCGTCGTCGTTGTCATCGTCGTCGCGTTAGCTCGCACCTGCCTGCCTACCCGGTGTGCGAACTTGCCTCTCACATTTTACGAAGTCTCTCGAGTGTCGCACCGTGGGGTCTGTTAAAATTGGATAATTGAACGAACTTACAGTGAAGTTCGATTTAAATTATGCCCGGTGTCTCTCCGGGTGGACAATGTAGTCGTGCGTGGAAGCACGAGACAACCGAGGCATAATTAAGGCGCCGAGTTGCGCGACACCTCGCATATGCACATCCGTCTACGTGCACGCGCGCCGTACAAGGCGCGCGAAGTGAGAAATCCACTTGGAGCTTTGGCGGCACCTCTCGAATGTCGTTCAGCAATTACGCGACGATTCGCTCGGTGCTGACTCCCGTGTGTCACTAATCATACCGCGAAACGAGCGCCGATCCTCGGCTTGCGAAGCGAAGCGTGCTCCGACCGGGTCCAGCCCGAATAGCGGCAGACCGATGATTAGATGAGTCTCGTGTCCGTTAGCCGCTATCATTCGGAGCTATCTGCCGCATTTCGCTCATTCTCCTGTAACTTCCCGAGAGACACGATCTCTTTCTTTCTTTCTTTTCGCTGTCACGCCATTCGCAGCACTCGGCTTCACGAGAACCCGCGCGGCCGATATCTCTCTCTCTCCTCCCCCCTCTCTTTTCTTTCTCTCTCAGGATAAACGCGAGCGTCGTAGTGCCTGATAATGGGGTTCTTTACGTATTCAGTAGACACGTCTGTCAAGGAACGTAATTACCGTTAAAATAGAGAGAGAGAGAGAGAGAGAGAGAGAGAGAGAGAGAGAGAGAGAGGGGAAGGAGAGTGCGCGTAGAGGATTTCATTATATTAATGCGCGGGTTATTCACTTAAGGAATGTCTTATCGTCAATTCGAGCTCCTCGCAGTCGATTTTCTCTCGTGACCGAAGATTTCGCAATGAGGGAAAATAATGTTAACTACAAGGAAACTAACACTTGCGAAATTATTCTTCTCTTCCCGCCGAGCGAAGAAAGATCCGAACTCTTAGTGGGAAAGAAGGGGAGGGATACCGGCTGAAAGAGGAACGCTCTCTTTGTAAGGCAGCACGGTATTCCTCTTAACTGACGATTTTCTCGTTTCAACGTGAAACAATAATAATCATTGCCACCCTTTTCTCTCTGTTTCAGGTAAGCTTCTCTTTCGCCCATTAGCCGAGTGCCACCGGATACGCCGCTCCGGTAAGTCTCGGCAGCTGTTGCAGTTAATTAAATTTAATCGCCGCTCAGCATTCTCATTTTGTGAGGTAGACGGTCAAAAGCGATGGGGTAGGGCAGGGGGAAGAAGCGGGCGATAGCGCAGGGCGATAATCTCCTGCGGACTCGAATGAACACGGAACGGCGTCTTTAAGCGAACAGATAACGTGTACGTAGATGATTTTGCGCTCGTAAAAATCTTTTATTACAGATCACCACTCGCGTGTGTAGATTTCATATGATTTCATATTTCAGTTGATTTCAACTGATTTCATATTTCAGTGAGTAATTAGCCATTGACAGTTAATAATGAACTAGAGAATTTTATCTAATTTATACTAGCCAGATACTAGATATTTTGATTCAGGCCTGCAAGTTGTATTTTTGCTCGGGTAGTTTCTCCAAAACAAATTCTAGAATAATTCTGTAATTTGTGCCCCAAAGAATTTCAGTGAAGAACGGCTCTTACCCAACTTTCGCGCAATGCAATCTGCGCCCTGACCCATGCGAGCGTGTCCGGTGCGAAAGGTCATGTCATGCGTATTGTTCTAAATTGTTGAATGCCTCGAGACACCCACCGTCGCGTACAACAGCCACGTAATAATTAAAAGTACCGCCGGCGAACGTCGCGCGGGCGCATCGACCTCGTTTTACTGCGCGGTCCCTGGCAAGCCGGACTCTCTCGTCCTATTCGCAGGAATGTAAATGAAGCAGACATTATTAAAGTTGAGTCGCGCTCGCGCGAACCCGGCGAAATGCACTACGCGAGTGAGCGAACGAGCGAGCGAGCAGCCTACTACTATATACCCACTTTCATTAATATCATTAAACTTTCCGCATTAAGAGCGCAGTCCCTGCCTCGTCCTCGCTCTGTGCCATCCATTCTTTCCTTCCTCTGGAGTTTGCATTGAAATTGCCGGCTGCCCCTTGCATCCTCCTCTGTCGTTCTACGCAAATATATATATATATATATATATATATATATATATATATATA
>NW_022639537.1:267953-270486 GCF_010583005.1 Odontomachus brunneus
ATATATATATATATATATATATATATATATATATATATATATATATATATACACCTAGAATTCCTCAAGTCAGAGACATCTCAAGTTAGGACATCGTCTGTCATTTGTAGGGAGCAAGTGAGTGCGTAAGTGAGATAGAAGCGTGCTTCGTCATTTCAGTCTCAGAGCTTCTCTTTCATTCTTATTAGAGTTCTCCTCTCACTCCCACTCACGTCACGCCCCTGAAAATAGCGGACGGAACTAATCAAGTAGACTAGTCAGGAATTATCATACTTTGTCCTAATTCTGACTAGAGGAACTTTAGTGTTTCAGGGTGTTTGACGTCAGACTTACAAACAACCACGTATGAAGGTATAGCGCGTCAACCCGAGACACGAGGATCCCTTGTGGATATTCTGCACGTTAATATCTTCGTCATTTGTCTCTCGACTCGCTTATAATAATTTTATTTGATTTCGTTTTATTTTTCTCGTTCAATGGAGAATTTTCATTTCTCCTCGCACGCTATACGAACACTTAATTTTATTCATGTACACGGTTGACGCAATATTACGCGGCGCCACGTTTTATCGGTTAATGATCCACGCTGAATAATACAACGATTTGTAAATATATTGTGCATGTACGACTGTGAGGGCACGCGATTCACATTAAATATCATCCGATATTTATCGGTCGGTCGAAATTGATATCGTGTTATTTAAATATAGCCCGTTGCTACATCGCTCGCGAAATACGGCTTCTGTTATCTCCCGGCAAGATCAACCTTCGTGGTCCTCTCCATTTGCACGCGGAATGATTCATCTCTCAGGCTTTCCACGGCCTACGTTCCTTCGCTAAATCGCTCTCGTAAGCGAGCCTTTAACGCTACACTTCCACATAGATTCACTCGAACCCGTGAGAGTAGTAAGGTGCGCGAAAGTGCAGGCGTGCGCGACTTGTTTCGTAAAATATCTCCTGCCGCGGGATCGTACGTATTTCTCCCGGTCGCTATATACACTTTGGATTCCAATACAGTAATAATAATAGAATAGCTGCGGGCTCTCGCATCCAGCGCCGGTTGCATCCAGTGGCGGATTCAGCTGGATGAGCTCCCTGAACTTCGTAAACCGCTTTCGTTTTATGCCGGTGTTCATAAGCCCGATCTTATACTTAAGGTAGTCTTAAGTTCATCTTCAAATGCTCCATAGCCTACGAAACGATCCGTGCAGCATCTGAAGATGAACATAAGACGATCTCAACTCTTTATCGGCCAATGTTTATCTTTCAAGCAATATCGATTTCACATGAGCTACATGCAAAAACGACAGACGCAGACGTATTTATTTAACACTGTTGCTCCCCGAGTTGAAATTTTAGCTCTACTTTGGACCTGAACTTTCTAACATCTGTATATTCTGAAGGATTACTTCTTTTAACATATTTTTATGAATCAGCATCTTGTTCGGCTTGTAGTTCCGTGTATAAATTTCCCTCTCACTGAGCCTATCACGTGCTTATTGAGTAATCCGTCACTGAATATATCGTACATTTTATAACAAGTATGATTTCCTCTCTCCACCCTTCCTTCGCGCCTCCCCTTTCTTCCTTCATATTTATGCTCCGATGAACTGTATCGCTCGTAAACAAGGCTTCCTAGTCTCTAATTCCATTAATTCGCCACTCATCGTAGTATCGTAGAGACAGAGAGAAGGAGAGAGAAGTGGAGATAGTAAGAGACAGACGACTGGCTCTCCGTTAGTGCCTCAATAATTCGCTGAATCCCTCTCTCTCTTTCGCGCGTGCAAGTAACCGTGCATCCCGTGCACAACGTCGCGCCAGTCTCTTAGTCCTTTTCGTCTTTTCCTTTTTGGGGAGACGACTATGAGGATGCTAGTAAGTACCTAATTAACGGCTCGGCCCAGAAAAGTACTCCTGTAACCGTTATTTCCGAGGCTCCGCGGGAGTTAATAGTATCGCGACGCGATCAAGTCGCGGTTTTTCTTCTTTGCCTTAGCTCGTCGAACGCTTTCTCTTTCTCTCTCTTTCCTCGGCGTGCAACGCTCAGGCCTGTGTATCGAGCTGGCATCGACAAAGTTGCTGCTCGAGGAGTTTCGCCGCGACAGCAACGGCGACGCGGTCGTAAGATCTCGATCGATTCATCGGCGGAGATTTTACGAGCGGACGAAGGGGAACATGGATAAGCGTACGCTGCGGCAGCGCGACGGCGATCGCGAATGCAAATACGTCGCGAACGCAACACACATGTCGTTGTCTTTATCGAACCGATGCCATTCGTTCGTTCATTCGTTCCTTCGTCGGCGTTCTAACGATGAGAACGAACGTGGCTGCGATGCGTGCCGCGCGTTGGCACTTACATCTTATAACGTTACACGGCAAATGGAGCTATCTCGGGCCGTAACTGTATCCGGGGATTTTTCTGACGAAGCTCTCATGTCCTTCTACGTGGAAGGGAAATCGTCGCATGGAATAGAAAGTAGAGGAAGAACGAAAGAGAGAGAGAGAGAGAGAGAGAGAGAGAGAGAGAGGGGGG
>NW_022639537.1:270627-292559 GCF_010583005.1 Odontomachus brunneus
GGGGGGGGGGGGGGGAGGGAGCAGGCAGAGAGAGGTGAAAGTCGGAAAATGAGCGAATGGTATGTATCTATAGCACGAAGCGTGCAACGTGTTTCATTAGAACGGGTACAATCGCATCTCGCTGTTTCTCAAAGTTGCAAAATAAAGCCCCGTTGTAGAGTAGGACATGAAGAAACGGAAATTGCGGCGTACGAAGGATAGAGACGTGAAAAATCGGCCGATCAATCATTTAAAGTGGAAAATAGAAATTCGCGCGTTTTAGAGGATAGCGAACGGCGGACTTGTGTAACAACAACTGTGCTGCGTGATGACGAGAAAGACGAAAAAAATACAGACCCACGCACATTCATCACGCACACATAGAGTAGCAGATTTGCATCGGGAATTCTATGCCTGCGCGAGAAGTTGATCGATCTCGCGATCGAAAATTGATACGGTAGCTCGCCTGGCGGATATCGGCCGTTACAAAAGCTGGCCAGCAGCTGCAATTTTCGAGGATCCACAGGCTGTTCGGCAGAATCGATTACGGCTGTCGGGAATACGGAACTATCGATGGTCTATGTGATACTTGTCAAAAATATGCGTTCTTTCTCTCTCTCTCTCTCTCTCTCTCTCTCTCTCTCTCTTCCTCTCCTCCTCTTTTCCCCTTTCTCTCTCTTCTCCCTGCACCTCAATGATGATTCATGTTAAAGTAATTTCGCGGCGCAAAAGAACCGTCGCTTTTTATTTCGTCGGACTCATTGCTGAAAATAACGTCGCTGTCTGACTGAGAAGAACAGCGCGACTATCTTCTCCAGCGTAATTATAAGTTCGTGTTTTCACAGCTGATCACGCACCACATCCCTGTATCAGACATTACTTCGCCCAGTACGATGCCAACGACGATGGAGTTCGTTCGAATCGCGTCTAATATCACGGACGATACGACACGATGCGATACGTTTTTTGCGCTTGCTCGCTCGCGTACGCTCGGAAGTTTCATTTAATGGAGAACGTAACGGGAAACGACGATTCCGAGAGATGGAACGACGCTGAGAGGTGATGCACCGGACTTCATTAATGCCGCGCGCTGCTTGTGGCAGTCGTTTCTTTTTCGCAACTCGCTATTGCCGCGCCAGCAAAATGCGACGACGTAAACAAGTAAATATGTTGATAAGAGCGTTATGGCATCGCGAAAAAAGGGGAAAAGTATGCCATAACGTGCTGTGGAAGACTCAATTACCGAGGGAAATATAAATTGTAGCGCACTGTAAACGCTCGTAGTAAACAGTTCATATTTTCCTTTTTTTTTTTATTTGTTTGCCAGTCGGCTCATGTAGTGCAGCAGTATCAGCAGTTCGAACGGTGCGATACCGTTGTTAAAATATGACTGGGGATCTAATTTATAGTCGAGTAGATCTCGTGCTCGTGATATATTCTCGCGGAAAATAGCTAATGAGCGATTCCCCGCGCGATATCCCTGAGAATAGTCAAATCAATCACCAAAAAATAAGTGGAAAAAATAATAGAATCGTTAAAAAAAGATAATAGGAAGAAATACGCGGATTATCGTCGCGTGATTCCCTCCGCAAGTGCTGAGAAGGCCGGTAAAAAAATACCGAACAATCTCCTGGTAAAATGCGGCTGTTCGACCAGCGACGCTCTGAAAGTATCTCCGTCGCATATTCAAGAGTCACTACAAAAAACCAAGATTGGCTTTCGTAGCGAAAAAAGGCGGGGGATTGGGAGAGGGAAGGGTGAGAGGGGAAAGAGATGAGGCAGAGAAGGAGAGAGATGCATCGATTCGCGATCGTGAAGAGCGAGCGGAACGGACAGTAGGACGGAATTCAATCTTTTCCAGCGGAAGATTTAAGGAAGAAGACGCGATATTTAAAGTTTCCCGTCGTCGTCGTCGTCTTCCTCCTCCTTCTCCTCCTCCTCCTCCTCCTCCTCCTCCTCCTCCTCCTCTTCCTCGTCATCCTCGAGGAGCCTTCTTGTCGTGCCGCTCGCAAAAGCGGCTATTCTGCATTGATCGAGGTCACGCGATCGATCGTCGAAGTGGCGACATTCGGGAGCGTACGGAGACAGTTGGAGAAAAAAAAGAAAAGGGAAGAAAAAAGAGAGCGAAAAAGGAGAAGGAGGAAAAAAAGACGAAGAGAAAAGGGGAGCAAGTCGCACCATTCAGCGACTTTTTCCTCTCGCGCGCGCTCAAAGCTTGGGTTCGAATCGATCGTGCAATCAAAACGGACGGTTCTTAAGAACCGTCCGCGAATCGTCCTCGGAAGTGCTTCGACGAACTCCTCGGCCCTTCCACGAGGTACTTAGGTCCGCCCCTTTTCGATGGCCTCGTCCGCGAGAAAAACCGCCGGGCGCGGATCAGAAACCCGACCGAACTGCTCTGTAAAGGTGGGAAGGCACCGAGTCAGCAGCTACCGCGGCAGTCACGGAAGATACGGTGCGATCCCGGTAAATCTCGGGGTCGGTAGCGACGCGGCATCGATATGAACTTCCACGAAATATCGGATCTCGGGTAGAAAAATAGGGATTAAACAGGGTCTAGACAGGTTCTATTTCCTGCCTTTATCAAGGATCTATAAGGATAGGGTCTACTTTGGTTTATGTATATAAATATAGCATCTAAATTTGACTAAGCCCTAATCTTGGTGTGCCTAAAGCCCATATCAGACTGAACAAGCTGACCTGACTGTCGTTTACGACTGCTGGCTCTTAGTGAACCAATCACAGTAAAGTCTTAACTTAGATTCTTAACCATAGACTTTTATATAATATCTAGACTATTAAATAGGTATAGTTTAGTTAAGGATTGTTTGCTCGGAAAAATACTGTCATCTTTGAAAGGACCTCACATACGTGATCTGAGTGGCAATGTGTGAGTGGGAGGAAGCAATATGCTATAGTGCGTGTCATTATTACTCCTATATACGGTCCTTTCAAAGATGGGGGCACGATATTTTTCCAACCACTCACTAAATACGGGTATTAGCAGTCTAATTATATATAAAAGTCTATGTTCTTGACTGAAATCTATATGTTTCCTATACATCTTTTTAAACTATTCGACTGACCTATCCAAATTTTGGATAATTACTCTTTAGAATCCGGACAATATAGACTACATGAAATTTTTCCTTTGATTTCATCTCCTTTGTGATAACTCGGGGAACACTAGCTATATATATAGTTTTAATTATATATATATTTATATATCGTTAGTTATATATATATATATATATATATATATATATATATATATATATATATATATATATAACTATTATTATTATTATCAATATCGAATATCTTTTTTCTGTTTTTCTCTAGCTGGTTAATTTATTTTTTAATTGGTTAATTTTTATTTTTTATTTCATATCACAAAAAATTTTTTAATATTAAAAAAGTTATACTTCCCTTAACTATTAAAAAACGTTGTAATATTCATTAAAATACTTATTTTATAATTATCGATCATTAGCTGTTAATAAATAATAATTTCTTCTTTCTGAAACCGCCTCAGAAATTGGCTAACTTGACTCTGATCGAACGTTATTAACACAAACCTCGTTTGAAGCTTCTACGTCAGCATCAATTTAGGATCTATTCGCAATTTCCATTCAGAATTTGCCTATTTCGAGCATATATAGATTCTATAAAGGCATACCTATTTTGAGATATCCCTGGCTAGAGCTAGGGGTCGTTAGGTTAGTTAGGGTCTGCCCCTATTAATTTCTACCTGGGATCTCTCTCTCCCTATCTCCTCTGTCTCTTTCAATGAGCGCGTGTTTTGCTGTCGCGAGTTATTTCGTAGTTTTTGTTTCGAATACTTGAGAGAGACAGAACGGTGAAGATAAATAAATAGAGAAGGCGAGAAGAGGCGAAAAAGAACGTGTTAACTTGGCACTTAGCTTAGTTACACGGCTCTGTCCCGGTTTCGGGTTAAAAGTAAGATTTCCTTAAATCTGATGAAAATAGACGGTCGATTTAATTCACTCGCTCGTGCGCGCGAATTTCCTGTTTTTCGCCGCCGCGCTCAGTCATCCGGTTGAACATTTTGTACGACCGTTATATTTTCCGCGAGATCACGAATTGTGGATTCCACGGTAACTTAATAATTGCGCAACTCCCCGGTTATACGGTTAGATAACTCGCATTCGCCTTCCGTCGGCTTTTAACTGGATTAATAGAGATCCGCTTCCTCCTCTTCCTCCTTTTCCTCCTTCTCCCTGCCGCTCCACGTGAATACGAACGGCAGGGGTGAGTAAATTTTTACGCTGTCGTCCTATCCGCGTCTTATGCATAATAAAGAAGGGCTCTACTGTGGTAACGCGGCATTAACAATTACCCACCGACTGTTATTACCACGCCACGTTCCTACATTAATATCACGCGATATCCGCTTAAACCCGATACACCCCTAAGAGGATTCGCCGTGTAAAGCCGAGGCCGCCCAGTGTCGATACTCTCCGTCGGACGCCGCGTTAGCGACGCGTGTTATCGCGAATTTCTGAATTTCAACACACTTTTTATCTGCATGAACTTCTCTGCTCTCGCGCTCGTGAGAGATGTCATCTTGACAAGGGAGACGCCTCGCAAAATTCCAACCACCCTGAAACCGAGGACCGCCGAATAAACTCCCGCTTCGTCGTATACAATATAAAGCAACGACGATCGTCTCTGCTGCCTCTCCTCACAACCAGCCGTGGAAAGTTCCAGCGACTCCTCGGGGAGACGATGGTAGCCAGCACGTAAGGGGGAGGGGGTGTGAACGGATAGAAGAGGGGGCGACGGAGCTCGGTCGACGTGCGTCCCGGTAGCCGAGCCAGGTATCCTGCGATTTACATAGCGGCGAGTTCAAATATTGATTCGCCGCTCGCGCGCGCCGCGTCCTCGGAATCGACTTCGTCAGCAATCGGCCGCGACCCCTGAGAAACCCGTCTCTCCCTTCTTCTCCTCTTACCTTCCGACTAGCTGGGCCTTCTTCAGGGTGGAAAACGTCCCGGAGCGTATCATTGCTTGTTTGCAGAGCGCAACGGGGTAAAGAGTACACACGCACTCATACAGACACACGTACACACACACACATATATCGTATACCTCCGACACGTAGGCACGCGACAGACGCAGGTACATATACACGACACTCTCGGTCACCCCGGAAGAAGCAGAGAAGCACTGTTGTGTGCCGACAAGGATGACTACCGGCGACCTCGCTCCCTCGCACAATTACTAATTACTCGTTTAGCGAGTGACGTTTACCCAGAACGGAAGAGAGGGAAGGGGAGAGAGGGGAGAAAGGAGAAACTGGCGGAAGTAACCCCGTAACGATCTTTTGTCTTAACGACTGCCAGAGAGAACGAGGTCTCCTTTTAACCAGCTTCTCTCTCATGTACTATTCTCCACCGCTTGTTCCTCCCTCTCTCCTTTCTGCTCTCTTTTCCATCCCTCCAAGCCACGTATCCGTTAGCTTTCACTCGATCTGCTCATCCACCTCCTTCTCTCACACCCTTTTGTTTTCTCTCGTCCTCTCCCTCTTTCTCTCATTCTGTCTATTCCTTTCTCTGGTTCACCGTCGTTGCAGCTGCACGCTCCCGATCTTTAGTTATCTTCGAGCGAATTCCTCGTAACGGGGTAAGATTTATGGCGGCCCTGCGCGTAAGAAGCGCGCCGTAGTCGTCTTTTCGTTCCACGGAAGTCTTATCTGCTATTATGTGCTATTTCATTAGCTGTAACGCGCGCTCGAAATGTGAATTACGGTCTTCCGAACTGTCTTACTCTCCTCTGCCGCTCGCGGAGATATATACCTTCTGAAAATGCTTATTTTCATAACTTTCGCGCTGTGTATGTTAAAAAATATATATGTTAGTAACGCACAAACCTGAATTCGCGCACAACACGGAGAGGAAGGTTTAAATACTTTATAAATACTGAAATACACCCGATCTTAGATATCTTTTCTTTCTTGGGACATTGCGGAACGTAACAACGGAAACGCGTTCTTCGCAATCGGTTCGCACGCGATTTTATTCCGATATAAAAACCAGGCCGTGAAGACATTTCCTCTCTCTCTCTCTCTCTGTCTTTTATGCTTTCTCTACATCTGTTTCTTCTGCTTGTATCTCCTCTGCCTCAACCTCCTCTGCTTCTGTTTCTATTTCTATCTGTCTTTTCCTCTTTTCCCGAATTATAAATCGTCCGTGTTAAATAACGTTATCGTATAATTAAAACTATCAGTACAATTTCGAGATAATTGGATCCCCTCGCTCTCGCGCTATTCCGACTGGAAAGGTCGGCAAAGTCGGTGCTGGCGTTATCGCGCCGGCTTTATCTAGCCCGGGTTATTTTATTTGCCGGAGATGTTTGCATTATGAAGCGATTCGGCTGGGTTAGCAGGCGGTACCTTATCTTTAAATATGTGAGCTTGAATCGTGACATGTGTTACGAATTCCGGCGTTGCTCCGCGCACAGAAGGAGGAGCGACAGCGGGCTCCAAGGACGAGTGAGAAAGAAGTGAGAGAGTGATCGATGCGGCACATTATCGCCGTTCGGGAGATGTTAAGCCGACATCTCGAAACGTAAATGCCCTTCCGGCATATCTAGATTCAATCACGCGTGTGTATACATTTGTGCCGTTCCTGTTACGTTACGTCGCGAGCGACGTTCGTTCGTTCGTTCGTTCGTTCTCAAGACCGATCGAGATGTGATTTACATTTTTATCCCATCACCTCCGAAAATGAACAAAGCGAGGTGCGCATTATAATGTTGGAAGCAGGAGGTGCGCGACGAAACATTCGGCGACGCGACGATCGATAAAACGAGCATCAGTCATTCACGCGGAAACGGAACGTGTGCCTCGTTTTGCACGACTTTTTGCTCGCGCATTCTATATACATAACTCGACCATTTTTTAATATCTTTTAAAACCACTTTTACAAAACTTTCATTAAACCATATATTAAATATTGTAAGTAAAAAAAGTCGTATATAATTTATAGTTACGTTGCAAAAAATTAGTGATTTCTGACGTTTTGGTTTCAGAATAACGTAATGCGTTATTCTGAGAGAAAGAGAAATATGATTGATTCTCAGCAAATATTTGACCGATTCTTAATAGTAATTGCGCGGCTTTCGCGATACGCCTGTATCGCGCCTGTGCGCCGCAATTAATAAACGAGGAAATTGCGTCTTGAGGTTAGTTTATCGCTGTCAGTTACACGTGTACTAATCGATGCGGATAAGCGGTGCTAATGCGATCGTTGAACGGCGCGTCGTCGAGAGCGGGGCGCGTAGCGGTGCGCGGAACACGCGCGATTGTAACACGCGCAACGGCTTTTCCTATCTTTGCATTTTACCGCTCGTTGGTATCGCGTTAAATAGAGCAAGAATTCGCCTAGTCGGGCGATAATAAGTGTCGTCACGCGCGCGCCCGTACGACGTTACGACTAACGTCCAACGCGCGCTACGAGTGTATCGCGCGACAGGAGAATTTCATTATTCTCGCATTTAATGCCCGTAACGAGCCGTTAAACGTTCGCTCTTATTACTCTCCTCTCGCGCGTTTATCACCTTTTAATTTCTATCACTACGTTATGCCGCATCCATTAAACGTAATAACGCTTTAATCTGCAAAGGCAGAATCCTTTTCGAACGAGCTAATTAACGGCATTACCACGCGCGGATCCAGTTCGCGGAATAAAGCGCGAGTCCGACTAAAGACCCCAGGAATAATCATATCTGAATGTACAGAGCTTCGACCCCAGGAGATTCCCTGTATCTCATGTTACTTGTAAAGCTTTCCTCCACAGCACGTGCAAGTTTCAACAAAAGCGGCAATTTCGAACTCGTTTCTTTCTCCCTATTCCCATCTCTATCTTTATCTCTATCCCCATCCTTATTTCTATCCTTATCTCCATCCTTATTCTCACCTCCATCTTCATCTCTCCCTAAAGAGAGAGAGAGCGTCATTTCTTTCCCTCTCTTTCTCTTTTCCTCTTTCTCCCTTTCTCTCTCTCCTTTCCTCTCTCTCTTTGTCTCTCTCTCTCTCTCTCTCTCTCTCTCTCTCTCTCTCTCTGACTCTTTCTATACCCTCGATCTACCCGGAGAACTTTATTTATCTCGTCTTTATTCTTAACATCGTGAATATTCTTAAGGTGTTCGCACATATACGCGCGCGCACGCACCAGTCGCGATGAAATATTTATTTGAAGAATCGCGAGTTGTGCTCAGCCCACACTTCCCGTCGGCCACGCGCCACGTTCATGTATTTATTCGTGGGCAAATGATATTATTATAATCGTCTTAGGGTCGTTCACCGCGAGAGAACGCCTCGCATGTATGTTATATCGGGCCGACCGACTTTTCAGGTTCGGCTTTGCCACGACATCGTCGTGATTCTCTCTACCTCCCGCCGTCTCTCTCTCTCTCTCTCTCTCTCTCTCCCCCCCTCTCTCTCTCACTCTCTGCAGACTCCCTGACTCCTCTCGTATGCGCGATACCACGCTGATCTCTCATGCAGCATATCCGCTCTTGGAGCGTATAAGACGTCTTACCTTCGTACGGATAAACCCAAAGACGTTCAGGTACAACTCAAGACCCAGTCTGCCCGCGAAGCGTACCGCGTCGCGTTGCGTCGTATCTCATCGCGTAACGTAGCATCGAGACCGGGATACATCATCGAGGCTGCATTCGTTTTGCCGTCCTTGGCACGTAAGCTGTATCCGTTAAAGCATACGCAAGCCGGCGCCGAATAAATATCGCCCTGTTCTTTGCGCAATCGATAAACGCGACTCTCAGAGTTGGGATTTGTGCGCGAATCTATTACGTTCGACTTCTTCCTCTTTCGGCTCCCCTTTTTAATCGTATATGACACAAGGCGGCTTTTCATTTTTTACTTTTATTCTCAAAAGTTTAAGTATTCCTTTATTTATAGAAAAGTATTTTTTTATACAGAGAGAAGACTACAATACAAAGCGAATACAAAGAGAACGTACCGAAATAAGATTTCTTGGAATAAACTGTCACTTGTGAAGTAGAGGAACCAACGCGAATTCGAGTGATCTTTTTACTTAAATAGGGCGAATTTTCCACTCTGAATCGTCGAGTGAATATTTTCACACGAAATTGAGGAATGAGTACTTCACCGATGTACTGACGTACTTCACTATAGCATAATATAACATATTCATTTTAATCGACTGAAATATTCATTTACATGGAGTTGAAATCCACTCCAAGCCTGAATGAAACATTTACTCTTACGATTTCGAGTGGCAGTCGAGTGATCGTGTAATTCACGAGTCGCAATTCTTTCGCATGAGAAATGCTAATGAATATCGGCACATTAAAGGACATGTCGTTGATGCGTGTTAACGACATCGCTCAATTAGCCATTAGGCCATGTATTAGTCGTTAGATCAGTAGACGTTGGCTGTCTGCAATAGCAACGCGCGCGCACGCGTATTGCTCTCGAAATAAGCACGTCGAATCGCAATTTCGGGACAAAGGGAACGGCGCTGAGAGGTGCTTACGGTGCAACTTACGGCACTGCAGTCGGTTTACGGTAGTCGCATTCCGACGCGTATCTAATAATGTTCAGTGAAAGTCCCTCTTATGCATGGTCGCCCATGTTTACAAGAGTTCGCCCATGCGGACGTGCTCTCGCAGTTCGCACACTGGTCGCCGCCGGTCGTAGTGCAGCACTTGTGTACACCGTGTCGCCTTATTAATAATAGTACGAGGGGGAGATGGGCGGGTCGTAATTTTCGACGGCGCGCCGTATTTCGTGCGCTGCTCGTAAAGCTGTCGGATTACTTTATATCGGTAATAGAGTGTTATTTTTGCATCCGCTTTTTCTCTATCGCGCTGCATTCACACGATCCCCTGACTATATAAAAAAAACAGCGATATGATGAATTGAATTTTTTACTTTCACGTGTTGACAACGACGACGACAAATTCTCTTCGACTATGAGATTTACAGTGAGAGATTAAGTCTTAAAAAGAACTCCCTTTCTGTGTATAAGATGATGTGTTGTCAGGTCCTAATTATGAATAATAATTATCCTATCTTTATTATTGATAAGGATAATTATTCTGATCGTTCCATCACATAACATAATTTATCAGAATCCGATAACATCACTTTGTACAAGCCAGGCAGACTGATCAACCTGTTCAGAACCTGATCAGAATTTTCTCTTGCTTCGCTCGAAGATAAAAAATGCTCGGCACGCTTCTATACTTCTCCAAAATGAACGTTCCATTTGGAAGGCAATTGATGCTCGGCGAAAAGCTCGTGCGGTTAAGGCATGAGATTACTTAGGAACGAAGTCGCGAGCTTACTCGTGCGCCGCTTATTATTAATTACGCGCAGAATGGAGTTGCCTTGTCAACCAACAAACTGAATTATTCCCACCTCGCGGCTACGTCCGCGTTGCTTCGGTGTCACTTATTCCATGTCGCGTTTTCTTGCCGCGGGTGTATTAATATTTAACGCGAGCCTCGTAATTCAAAACCGACGGCCCTGAATAATTTACGTCTACGCGCGCGCGCCCCGCGTCTCATGCATTGCACAGCGTCTTTGAAGACGGAGATCGATAAGACATTACACGGAGATGAGTAATGCCTCTTCGCCGATATACACAACGACAGTTTCAATTGACTATGACGTATCGCGCGCAACCGGGCATCGATTGAGCTTCGAGTCCGATTTACACGACGTCCTTTCGCTGACAGTTTGCAACGCGTGTGCGCTCCGATCTTGACGAGATTCGCGTATTTCTCGAGAGAAAATAAATCCATAAAAATAACACCGATCCCCTTTCTCTCTCTGCCTCTCTTTCTCTTTCTTTTGGAACGTAATGTAGATATTCTTTCTCTCACTGTGTGTGTGTGAGAGAAAAAATATCCAAAAACTAAAAAATATTTATTTGATGCTAGTATTAATATATTTGCCCAAATTTTTTTAGTAGAGCAGCAATCGATTTTCCATTTCTCGCCGCCGTGCTCTCGTCTCGCCTCGCCGATCGCTTTTCGATCCCGCGTGTTCTTCTCCTTTTTGTCGCGTTTTTCTCGCAGCGGGGATCCCGCGCGGAGTCATTGTCGCTCGATTTTCAAGTGACCATCGCGATCCCATTCCCGATGCGATATTGGATACGAGGCACCAGGGCATTCGTGCAGGGTGGTACATAAACCACGCGTTCGCCGGCTATATCGTTGATGACTTGCGCCAAGACCGGCCGGTAACTGGTTTCGCGAGAGTGATTGCTATCGCGCGATCGATAACGCATACGGCAACGCGTGCATTCTGCGCCGGGCCGGTCGCTGTTTCGGCAAAGTCCTTCGTATCCCCTTCGATCCAACGCGAGGTCGCGTTCTACTGTTGCGTCGCAATGCATTTGTTTACGCTTTAGTTCAACAACGAGAACGTCAAGGCGCGTGACCTCGGAACGACGCTATTATTATATATTTACCGACCCGTCGCGCTGAATAACAAATCGCGTCTGCGTAGACGAACGTCACGCGGAATGTTTTCTTCCTGCTTCTCGTTCCTTTCATTAGACCTGCGCCCGACACGTATCGCGTTTCGCGCGCGCTTAGGGGTTCGCGACTTCTATATCTCGCTCTGCCGAAGGGATTAACTCGCGCATCCCGCGGCGAATCCTGAACCAATCAAACCAGCCATTTGCGGAGATTAACTATTGAGCCAAGAAGCTGATATCCGACTTTGCCGGGTTAATTCGGTTCGCGCAATGCCTCTTTTTCTCTCTCTTTCTCTCTCTTTCCCCCTCTGTCTTCGTCTTTCTGTTCTCTCTCCCTTTCTTTTTGCTCGTCGTTTCATCGCGAGAATCAACGTGCTCGCTCGCGCGCACAGAAGATGCGCGGCTAGTGATCGATGGCGTTTATGTGCGAAAGTGATTTGACTTTATGGAAAGACCCGACGGGGAATGTGGGAACGGCCACGGCTCTGTGTATGCGTTGCATCGGCGAACGAGTTAATGTTGTGTAATCGAGACTCGTACACTTCGACGCCGAGCAATTATAGTTAAATTATCGACCGCCGCGAGTACTTAGCCGGCGTAATCCAGCGCGCGTACGTGCAAACGTATGGGTGTGTCGGAATTAATTAATGAAGCACCGTCCCTTCTTCTGTCGTGACGTCCCCGGCAACGCGTTTTGCCTGTCCATAAAATATCTCCGATCATACAGATAAATAATGAGAAAAATTGGAAGTTAATATTGGTTAATATTGGTTAATAATTATCCCGCACGGTGCAACTCGTCGATTAACTCTCGCAAACATCCAATTCTTCAGACGCAGAGATCTGTCCATCGACGATTGCGCGCATGTCGCGTGGATACATTTTGAAAAATTTTGCGCTGCGCCCTGTTGCCCCTTTCGCAAAACACCTCGGTTCTCTCTTGCGCGGAAGGGAAGTCACGCTTCGAGTCACGCCGCGGCCAGAGATCACTCTCGTCACCGATGATTGTGCCGTCGCGATTCTCCCGGCTTAATTCTCAACAGGTGGAAATCTTGGCGAATTCCTCACGCGGCACTCAGACACCTCCTGCTTGGGATTGACTCGTCCGTTCGATCGCACCGATCGAGATCGATTATGCTCGCAGCGCCGACAGACGCGCTCGTTAATTTCCGCAGTCGGGATGAACTCGAAACACTTCTTCGGGGTGCCGATTATACGAGCTGCTCGTCCAGCAGGCAGGCAGGGACGAAGGGCGAGAGAGAGAGAGAGAGAGAGAGAGAGAGAGAGAGAGAGGGAGAGCAGCGAGAGAGGCAGTCACGTGCAACAAGTGTGACTGCTTCATCAATCTCTCCGCGTGCGTGGGCAGGCGTGAGAAACCGCGCTCGGCTCTCTCGGTTTAGGTCGCCGAGAGAAAGAGAGAGTAGGGAGACGCGCGAAAGGTCACATTTCTGAGATTTTCCCGGGTTCCTGGCGACCTAGAGCCGAGAGAAAGAGAGGCAGAGAGAGAGAGAGAGAGAGAGGGGGGGGGAGAGAGAGAGAGCTCAGAGCAACCCGTATTTTCCTCCGCGCCACATCATGCCATGAGGGTGTATCCACGTGCATATAACGCCCACGTGGTTCACAGTGCGGTTTCGTTGGCTCGTCTCTTTCTTTTCTCATATCGTTTGCTCGTATATAAGTCAGAAAATAAAAGCAGTGATGGAATGTAATATAATAGTCGGCGCGAGAAAGATTACGTTCCTCCCCTTCGCGGAAATGCACACGGAAGAAAATAAATTGTCAATATTTATGTAACATATACAAGATTTATAGTTATTCTATCGACTGTCTCATTAATAACACCCACATATCTACTCTTTAAATCTTGAACACTTTTGTGTGTGTGTGTGTGTGTGTGTACAGGGTGCGGCGCCAAAATCCGGACAAATTATACATTTCTTCCAAACATATTTTTTATTGCAAAAATGAAAAGGTTTACAAAATTTTTTTAACCACATTGTTTGTAAGGCCATAAAGAACACATTTACTCAATATATCCCCCGCTTGCTTGAATGACCGCCTCCATTCTCGGTCTGAAGCGTGCGCGCTTTAATGTGTCACAGTCCATATCGGTGAATGCCGCTTCAATAGTGGCTCTCAATGATGCGACGTTTGGATGTCTGGACTTGTTCGTGACCCTTTCAACTACGCTCCATACATAGAAGTCCAAAGGATTCAAATCTGGGCTGTTGGAAGGCCAGAATTCTTTCGACCAAAACATGTCGACGTTGTCCGACAACCAATTTTGCACCAAATGACTTGTGTGGGCGGGCGCACCATCCTGCTGGAAAACATACAGCTTTCCAGACGACACAGTTTCCATCCACGGCTTCACTACATTTATTAGAACACGCAAATAAACTTCTTTTGTGACATTTTCCCCTTTGTTAAAGAAATGCGGTGGCATCACCTTCACTGGATGATGTTGCAAAACCTTCGTTGAACTTCTCCGACTCATTGTACTTTGCGATGACATCATACACAGTCGATCTCGGGTATCCGAAGAACCGAATGATTTCTGTCGCCGAGCGCCCAGCGCGAACACTTTCGATAATCGCGGCTCTTCGGTTATACTCCGCACTTGGTTTTCATTGCGACTGTTTCGAGGTTATGATGGTTTAGTACATGCGTCAAGCTATTTGAACGCTAATCGCAATATCTACCAGTGGTATAGAACGGCGAGAATTTCAAATTGAATTTTGTCTGGACTTTGGCGCCGCATCCTGTATATATATATATATATATATATATATATATATATATATATATATATGATATATAATAATTATAATATTCTATTCTATATTCTGAATGTTTCGTGTAGTAGAATATTTTATGAAGTTAAAAATTAACGAGATATAATTTACAATAGAGAATGCAGCATAATGAAATAATAATGTTTATGATTAAACACGTTTAATTATTGCGCACGGTTACTTTCATATTTTATAAAATTTCGCGGAATTATGGCTTCCGCGCAGAATTATATCGCGCAGAATTACGTTTCATCGTTTCCCGTGTATGTTGCATTAGCGAGAGTACAACCTGAAGCACCGCCACCATTAATCCATTCGACGATCTTCCGACTTCCACACTTGACAGTTGGTTAGATGAATATCTCAAGCCGATCATCGCTGGTTGGTCAAGCGATCGTCTGAGGTATCAATCGGGTAATCGAACGCATCCACTTAATTCACGATTTATACGAGTCATTCGTCATCGGTGACGTGGGGAAAACACTCCACGACGATTACTGCGAAGTATCCTGTCCGGCGGCGCGTAAATCCCTGTAAATAAAGTCGCGTAAATAGTTACATCATCACGATTGAAGAAAACCTCTCTCTTTCTCTCTCTCTCTCTTACACACACGCATATTCTTTCCCTATATCTCCGTGCCGCGATGTAACAATAACCGGCTGTCCGCGAGAATCGATGTGCATCAGCACCCGTTCATGGAAAAGGTCCCGCGAGCGTTTTAGCAACGATTATTTCCATAAATCCGCGCTTATGTCGTTCGCGCTGTCAGCTGTGTTTGTTCCGCGGACGACACGCGCACTGCCACGACCTAGTTTTGGCCGACAGAGCATGTCGTATGATAATCGAACACAGCAAACGGATGTTTTTCGCTTTTCCAGAAGTCCGCTGGTATCTTGACGAGATTAACGGCGACTCTTGACGTTGAAACCATAAAATACGGTATGAAACCGTAAATGCGGTGGATTCGTGCACGACAGGATGCATCCTCTCTTTCTCTCTCTCTCTCTCTCTCTCTCTTTCTTTCTCTCTCCGTGAAGAGAGGGTCTAGCGTTTTTCATCCCGTGTCGGTTGCCACTCGCCTAGAGAAGAGACGGAGAGAGGGGAAGAGAGGAACGACGCGTTTAATCGTGCGAAACGGTCAAGCATAAACGCCGAAAGTAATTAGACACGTAACGGTAGGGGTCTCGCCCGAGAAGAGGGCTTTCTGGATTTATGGATCGATAGACCCGTTAAATTTGTGGACTGTTAGCTCCATAAATTGCTAGATCCACGGATTGCCAGCTTCATAAATTGCTAGATCCGTCGGCCTCTCAATTATGGAGCCGCGTTGATCCGCGAGAGGATGATCCACCGTTCTCGTGGATTACGTATGTTTACGTATACAATGATCTAAAATTAGATCGATTACACACGCCGCGCTCTTCCTCAATCTCCACGCCTTACTTTCCATTTCTAACAAACGAATGGGCGAGTTCGTGCAATTTTCCCGCCGCTGCGCTGTTCAGGAAAAACGCGAATAAAAAAATAAAAATTACGCTGATAGGAAACGCGATTCATGCGTATTTTATAGTCCCGTTGAATGCCGTGTAATATTGCAACGCTTTCGTGTCGAAAGTGCCTTCGATCGCGATGTTATTGAATTTATGCGACAACTGTCCTCTCGGGATTTTCTATCCTTTTTTTCGAATAGCTGAATTCAATTTTGAGGTCGAAACGTTCGAGTGAGAAGCGATGGCTGTAATATCGTGGCGAAAAGTCCGAAAAATTGTTTGATCTACATAAAAATTATCCCTCCTGTAGAGGCACGAATGGAGCTTTGCAATTGGAATCCGCGATCCAGTAGTGCACTGGACGATATAGTTTACGTCTTGAAAGGCGATAACGGGTTTTAAATTTCAATTCGGCTTATGAATCTGGAGAGAGCTCTTTCGAGTTTTTCGCGATGCCTGCACGATCATAACGTTCCATTAGCGACTGCGAAAAATACAAATCCGATACTGCTGGTTTCGAAGGGCGCGCGTGAATTTGCTGCTCTCCCGGGGTGGTGTCCTGACGGCATCCCGCTATTTTCCCGACGACACTCTGCGCGTAATCCGTCGCTGTCACGGCGTCCGCACGATCGATGGCGGTGTGCTCTGATTGACGTTCGAAACCTAATATCCGAAATGCGTCAGGGCGAGGAGAAGTCTCTGGAAAATGTATGGGGCCGACAGTCGCACGTCGCGAGAGAAAGGGAGCTTTGTACAGTCCGTTCCGAAACGAACCAATCGGCTGAATCTCTTTTCATTCAATCAATTCAAGCAATAATTTCAAAAGTCTCGCGCGATTATCTTCGATTAGTCAAGTCTCAGAACTGCAAGTAGATTGCGAAAGTTCGTCCCTCTTAAATTTCCTTAACCTTCTCAGTGATGATTCAAAATGACTGCGGAAGATTTCCTCTAGGACAGTTTTTTTTTTTTTTTTTGATAAACATATCTAGATTTCTATTCTTTTTATTGCTACACATTAAAAAAAGTATCTAAAAAATAAAAAAATATTTATTTCAACGGGTACTAAAATAACATATTTACTTAATTTAAAAATTTTTTATTTAAATAGAATAAAATATTGCTTTTTTATAAAAAGTTGAGATTTTGAGAAAATGCATATTTTTGTCAAAGCAACTACGAATTAGTCTGAGAATGGTTCATAGATCGAATGGTAGATAAATCGGACCGTCTGCCTTGAGGCAGCCTGTATACCGCGTGGCTCCACAAAGACGTCCGCGACGGTAATCGACTTTCATGTCATTTTCCCGCTCACGGATATGATACTTTATACGACGAGCTGTCACTGAAGAAAACTCGATTCAGCGTCTCAATTGAGAGAAGTGTCTTCGCGTGATCTCTCTGCCGGGTTATTCTACGTTACGTCACGGTGCGTCATATCGTAGAGAGAAAGAGAGCTGAGAGTAAATTAAACTGATAAATTAGATTACGGCGGAATATCGATAATCAACGAATCTAGAATCCGCGATGCCTCACGAGCGAGGACACGAGAGCGACTTCTACGGAATTATTGCGTGCGACGAAGAAAAAGTCGCGCGAAAAATTTCAAACCAGTTGTAATCGATGCTAGGTAACGCAATAGCGAGATGTTTCATTAAACTGTAATTTCCGGACGAGAGTATCCACGATACACAGTGTCTGCTTCGCTACCACGACCGTATGGAAATTCTGTCACGTGTTGCATAAGGTTTGCCGTCGGCTGCTTCGATTGCGCAGCCGACGGCGACATTGGGATTTTGGTGTACGTCGGCCAGCGAACATACGTAACAGCGTTCTGCACCTTAAATCCGTGAACGGCACAATGTAATGTCACGGCGCGGAGACGCGGTCTTACGCATTTATTTCCAAGGCCCGAGGGATTTGTAATTCCCATAAAGGCGCTGTAAAATGCACTATGACGCAACGTTTCTCGCTCGTAACCTGCAAGCGATCTCCTTCGCGACTCCACTGACGTGCCCGGCTTATGACGTGCCCTGAATCGCGTTGTAATCGACGCGTGAAATCCGTTGCGAAAGTAAATAACTCCCCACAGCCCTCGAAAGACCAGCCATGTTTTTTTAAAGAATATCGAGAATAGCTTTGCTGTTTTATTCCTTACGATACTCATATCTCTAATTTTTCTTCCTTTTTGCAAAAATTGTGCTAAGAAAAACATTTAGTAATAGCCTGAATAATAGTTACCTGCTTGAATAATAGTTAAATGCTTTTAAAATAATTTGCCGCTATTTTGCTTAGCGATTAAATAAATATATTACTCATTGTCAGAAAGTAAGGCAAAATAGCGGCAATCCAATTTTTTGGTTGCAATTGCCAAACATTTAATCTATCCCATTTTAACTAGATTTTGATTTCGTCAACAAAGTCCTTGTAGTAACTGATTGCGCGAGGTATATTTCCCGATATCGTGTATTTATGCAACGCTAATTTGCGCGTCTTAATTGGAGCAGCTCCGAATAACGCGGCGAATTATTTTTAACTGGACAGCTAAGTACGGCACTGCAATTTGAAATCCCGTGTACTCGCGGCCGTATGACGGTGCACGACAGGTTCTGTCTGTGTAAGCACGTTTACAAGAAGGTTGGCCAACTGAGACCCGTAACTCGTAACGTAACACGTTACCTAATCGCGCTCACGGCCTCACCTCGCTCCGTCTTACCTCATTTCCTCGCGTTACGACGTTCTGTTTTAAGTTACGCGCTCGGTCAGCCGAGTTGATTAATTTTATGAAAATAGTTACAACCTTCCGATGTTCGCGGAATGCGAGACCAGGCACATCTGAAAGTGCCGGCAAATTAAACCGGAGAATTGGCAAAGCGAACAAAGGGAGGGAATGAGAGATATAAAGAAAGGAAGAGGTCACAATCTGCGGAAAATTAATTATATCACATCCCGAGTGAAATTTTGAACAATCCCTTTTCAATTTTTGTTCATCCCAATTTTAATCCCCCTTTGTCGTCGTTTAATTAATTAACTGCAATCGGAGAGAAACGATAAGGTCGGAGTTATTGGCGAGCAGCATGGTCTTGCGAGAATAAACGTAAAGTTGAAACGTAAGTTGAAATGGGAATAGAGAGAATAGCAGCCGTCTCCGCGAGTCGAATAAGAGATTAATTAATCACGTTATATAATTTCAGAAGAAAATTTCGCTTAAGATGAAAATAACCTTCCAACTGTCCAACTACTACTACTACTACTACTACTACTACTACTACTACTACTACTACTATTACTACTACTAATACTATCACTTTCCGCTGTATGTTTCACTCGCGGATTAATAATGATGAATTAAATACAATGTAATTCGTGCGTGACCAGTTCGACGTTTGTTTTGCGAAGGGATGGCAGAAACGCCAATCGACGCTCGTTTTTACCTACGCGATACGTTCCATCGTAACAATAATCGTGGGAACCGCTCATTGATGGGAAGGGAGGGTGGGAGGATAGGGGGAGGCGATAAAAGCCCGTGGGCTGTGCGGAACGTAGCCGCGACCGCAAATAAATTCCGCGTCTATTGTGTCTCCGAGTCCGTTAACTAACGCGGCCAATCAAAGTCACGATAAATTTTCCAAGCGCGCGACATTTCCGCGTCTGTGTCCCAGCTTGTCTCAACTTTAATATTAATGATTTACCTTGATCGTCTCGGATGTGCGCGGACGTGCTCGGCAAATTTGCGTTTATCAAGAGCGATACAACGCGCGCAAGCGTGTGTGTATGTGAATGAGAGAAAGAGAGAGAGAGAGAGAGAGAGAGAGAGAGAAAAGGAGAAGGAGAAGGAGAAACCGAGAGCGAAGGAAAACCTCCACCTCATCCTCCTTGTGGCAAACTCCCGGCACTATGTGTTGTTGCAGACCGCAAAACGCGATAATAAGTTACGGTCGCTCTTGCCGTCTTCAGACGGGAAACTGATGTTACATCAGCGCGAGTCAGACATTGGTCTCGCCTCGTGAGAAACTTGCAAACTCGCATTAATACGCTGTTACTCGTATAATTAGCACGATTGTATTGTACATTCAAACAAGAGAGAGGGAGAGGGAGACTCCTCCGTGTTCGACAAGCATGCAGGAGACAGGGCGATCCGGTCGGCGCCTACTCGTCCCGTAAATTACGGTCGATCATTGAATGGGATTGATTTCGCCAGGTGGCACGTTACGACACATCGTGCTGATAGCATCGTGCGCGCGCGCGGGAACACGCGTTATGGAAATCGCGCGACGCATTGTAAAGGGTGCGAACGAGTCGATACGATCAGAAAGAAAGACACATATTATCGGGCCGCGATATGATCGGCGCCGGCTGCGTTGACCGTTGGCGTAGCCGTCACTAAGTAGGTTAACAGCGTGTCTAATAGTCGCTCGGCTTTGACAATAGGCGAACCACCTGTTGTAGTTCAGACATACGCAGAACGACGCGATTGACATTAGCGCAGGATTTCGCGGATCAACAAACGACGTCGTCAGAGTTTTGCGAAACGAACGGAGTTTCTCCAGCGCGAAATAAGCGCCATCGACAATAAGATTAGCGTTCATTCGCAGAAATATTTCTTTTCGTCATTTTCTTAACCTCACCTGCGTTTACCCGAAAATTCATCGTTAATACGATCTCTCGGTAATACGATAATACGATAAACGCATGGAGAAAATGGTTTGGTTAACTCGACAGTGAATGAACCATTTTGATTGAAAGAAACAAGATTTCTAGTTTTTAAATCTGGTTCATAAAGATCAGAAATTCAGCTTTTTTTAACTAAAATAAATTTTACTCGTTCATTAGAGTCAAAATGTTGATCCTGTGTTAAACCTTGAATTCTAAACGTAATAAGAGTTAAGTTAGCAAAGTAAGTTTAATTCCAATGATTTACTTCTACTTTGACTTTGATAATGTCCGAAATTTCCTTTTTCACTTTCTTTAGCGACAAAATAGATATTATAGGCTTATATTATAGGCTTTAGAATATGAAAATAGGTATTGAATGGAATAGTAAGGCTGAAAATAGGATCAAAATTTCGACTCGGGTGAAACAAACTTTTTCCCTATGTGCTATCCAGAGCGTTTCTCGAAGCCAATTTTCGATGAATGATATTTCCCTTGTATTTCTTTTTCTTTTCACGATCTCCGATATCCTGTCACTGTTATCGCGCCTCTATCGCGCGCGAACGCGATAGCAGAGCGCGAAACGTGCGACGGGTTCGGGAAATGGACTTCTGTCGCGGATCACCTGTCGTAGATTGCCAAGTTTCGAAGGCAGAGTCGACGAGTCGTTCGTTCGCACGTCGCGCAGATTTAACGGCGATGCTGTGCGTCTCTCTCGTTGTGCGTGACCCGTCTGTCTGTCACTCATCGCCAAACCAGCCGTTTCATTCATAGAGAGCAACGGCAGCGTCTCTGGACTCATTATTTGAAAGTCGCGATCGCAATGCGGCGATCGACCTGGCCGAAATTACTCAGCGATCGTATCGCCCGGCGATTCAGCTTATCGTCGCGAATGATGCTTCGGGATGTCCGTTGCTTCGTCATCCTTTCTCATTCAAGTTATGAAGAAAAGACGGTAGAATCTACCTAACTTCGCCGGCTGTGCTTTTTAACGCGCACGATAATGCGCCGGAAGTGGGTCAACGCTGCGCGATACTGACTCGTAATCCTCTTCGACGTGAGAAACAATTTCAAGATTGTTGCCTAGAAATCAGCGCGTTACACGGAAAAAATATTTGGCTGGATTAAACGAAATTTTCATGGAATATGAACCAGAAAATTCCAGTTGAACTTGCTAGAATTCTGTTCGAATTAGCCAGAATCTTGTCGTTAAATTGCACAGAATTCTGATAACTTCAACCAGAATTTCCGGCTCGTTCATATTTCACTGGGTATTTGGTCCTTTCGACCAAACTGCTTTTTTCTTTCATCCCTCTTTTTCCTGCATCTGTCGTTATACTGCGCAAATTTTATTCCCCAAAATGAAGTGTCCATTCGAGTATAGTAATCCTAGTGACGAGGAATACGAAGACTTAATGCCGATCGTCAGAGGAAAAACAAGAGGATAAGAGAGAAGAAGACCCAGAGAGAGAGAGAGAGAGAGAGAGAGAGAGAGAGAGAGAGAGAGAGAGAGAGAGAGAGA
>NW_022639537.1:292784-294025 GCF_010583005.1 Odontomachus brunneus
AGAGAGAGAGAGAGAGAGAGAGAGAGAGAGAGAGAGAGAGAGAGAGAGAGGGAAAGTCGTTGACGTTGTCGGATGGGATAAATTGGCGGCTGTCTCCTTCGAAATGGTTCCCCGGAGTCCACTGCGACGTGTTACACCGCGACGAAGGTGATACTCACCCTCGTCTGCACTTCCGGCGCCGTAACAAGAGTCGAAGACACGGACGGCATCCGTCGCGCGCGGACCAAAGTGTACTCTGTTCTTCTAGCTTCTCCACCTCCTCCTCCTGCAACCAACATTTCCTCGAGTCCGACGTCCGAGACGCCTTTTTCGTTCCTACTCGTTTTAGATTTTCTCACGCGTAGCTTTAGTCACCGACCGCTTTTCTTCTCTTCTGTCGGCGTTTCTTCAGTCCGATTTCTTGCCTTGCTCCTTTCCCGTCATTCGAGCGTGAATAAATTCTCCGTTCCGTTCTAACGTCAGATATCGATGCCGGAGGTATCGAGGCGAAGTTTAACAAAAACGATACGCGCGCGCGTACACTTCTTGCAAGTCGGATCTCTGTAAGACAGGGGGTATAATAGTTGCGCGAAACGCGTCCTCGAGCGTCCGTGATTCCCGTCATCGTCTCGCCGTGTGGAAAAACCGAGAGCGATGTTCTTTCGGTGAAAATGGCGAAAGAACTTCTTTCGCGAATCTTCGCCCGGAGGGAAAAGAGGGGAAAAAGATGTAGCGCGGGCGAGAGACGTGGAGTGCGCGAGCGTTGACTCGGGTGAATTCAGTGGAAAGCATTCGCAGATACTCAAGCGGCGGCGGCGGCGGCGGCGGATAAGTCACAGAGTCTGCGACCGCAAAGTCGTGACAAGGACTCATCAGCCGTGCGAAAGTCCTGTGAACGGCGAATGCGCCGTCGCGGAGACTAGGATGTCAAACGATAATGGAGAGGTGCGCCCGGCGGCGAGGCAAACCGCCTGATTTCGCTTTATCCTTCCGCTCGTAGCGCGGAATGACGTGCGCGAGATCCAGCACAGGCAGAAGCTTGGAAAGTGTACGAAGTTGGCACCCCACTTTTTGAAATTTATAATTTTGAAAGTTGTTTCAGATTATTCTGACTTTGTACCACCTTGTTCCAAAGTGATATTGCTTCATTCGAAACGGTTTTCGAATAAAACAAAAAAAATGATTTTTTGAGCTGGCACCCCACTTTTCGAAAATCGAACATTCTGATACCGCAATAGATTGTTCTAGTTGTTCCAAACATT
>NW_022639537.1:294347-297525 GCF_010583005.1 Odontomachus brunneus
ATCGATTTGACAGTACTCGACGTCAAGAGTAAACACATGCTTCCTTTCTTGTTCCAACCGAGATCTTTTTGTTCTGAGTTGTGCTAGGCTTAAGAAAAATTCATAACTTAACAACATATTAAAATTAACAAAAATATTTTTAGGTTTTTTTAGATGAAACTATTTTCTTAAAAAAAAAAGTTCTATATACTGATTTAAAAAAGTATAATTATTTGGATGATTGAAAATAAGGATGATTGAAATATATTTCTGAGGTGACAAAAATTCAAGAAAAAGATGATTTCTTACAAAATTTAATCTTTATTATAGGAAAATTGGCGGAAATAATTACAAAATGTCATGACAAAATAAAATGAAATTGCTTCGTCGTTTAAGCCTAGTATAACTCAGAACAAAAAGATCTCAGTTGGAACAAGAAAAAAAGCATGTGTTTTCTCTTGACGTCGGGTGCTATCAAATTGATTTTTTTTCGAATTTTCGGAGAACGGTGACGCTACGAATCTCATACTCTAAAACTATAATTCTTAAGCCTAGCACAACTCAGAACAAAAAGATCTCGGTTGGAACAAGAAAAAAAGCATGTGTTTACTCTTGACGTCGAGTACTGTCAAATCGATTTTTTTACGAATTTTCGAAGAACGAATGATCTTATGATCTCATACTCTAGAACTATAATTCTTAAGCCTAGAATAACTCAGAACAAAAAGATCTCGGTTGGAACAAGAAAGATAGTATAAGTTTACTCTTGGTCCGATAGACTGTTTGTCAAAAAACTTTTTTTTAATTTTTCGGGCTTATAATTAAACTTATTGATTTGTGCTTTTGGAACAATGTTTGGAACAATCTATATCGGTATCGGAATGCTTTATTTTCAAAAAATGAAGTGCCAGGTCAAAAACATTTTTTTCATTTTTTGGCCTTATAATTCAACTTACGGATTTGTCCTTTTGGAACAATGTGTGAAACAACTAGAACAATCTATTGCGGTATCAGAATGTTCGATTTTCGAAAAGTGGGATGCCAGTTCAAAAAATCATTTTTTTTTTGTTTTATTCGAAAACCGTTTTGAATGAAGCAATATCACTTTGGAACAATGTGGTACAAAGTCAGAACAATCTGGAACAACTTTCAAAATTATAAATTTCAAAAAGTGGGGTGCCAACTTCATACACTCAAGCTTGGAAGGAAACAGAAGCATCTATCCTTGAGGTGCGCAGCTTGCACAATACGCGCAGATATATTGCAGAGTCGAACACGTAAATCAACGGTGACACTCCCGTCAATTAATTGATTCTGACTAACTTTAGGTCAATGTTAGGAACAATCGACGAAAAATTTCTTTGATTAGAACAATCGACAAATCAATTATCAAATTTAATCAATAGTCATATGTAAAATTACAAATAACACTATCGATTAATGAATTTAATTATTAATCAATGTATAGTTGATTACATCAAAGTTTGATTAATAATTAATATTATTAGTCGATGAAATTATTAGGTTATCAGCTTGCGTCACAACGTCCAAATGTCGTTTCCGCAATACTACGCCCGTTATCGTCGTAATTTCTCTACGAGGCGATGTCGAAACTTTGTAGCACCACTTCGCCAACACTCCAGACAACATTCGGAAAGCGTCGTTTTCCGTTATCGTGGGAAGAAACGTTACGAACGGTGTGCGCCGACCCAGTCAGCTCGCGGTTTCGTGCTTAATGGACGCGAGGACGGAAGAAACCTTCTCCCTCGTTCTTTTCTTTTTCTCATCTTTCTCCTCTTCCTCTTCCACCACCGGCGCTCTTCCCGCGCCTGGAATGAAAAGGAATCCGTAATTTCATTATTTGAGAATTTTGTTTCCGCGTCGTTCTCACGTTGTACGCGGCGCCCGCCGGAATGGTAGAAATATCGCGCGCCTGCGGAAGCTCGGAATTCCGTTCGCCCTCTCGGAAAGGATTAACCGAATACTTCGTTATGAAGTTCCATTTGAACCACTTTGTCCGAAAACTAAATTCAACGGTTAGTGATAACAGTTAAATTGTTGAAGAATTTCACGAAAATGCCGCAACTCCATCGTTTGCACGCTCTCTTTCTCTCTTCCTCTCATCCCTTTTTCTCCCTTTCTCTTACATTTCAGAGACTTCTGTCTCTATTTGTCTGTCTCTGTCTTTGCTTCTACCTTTGCATCTACCTCTGCCTTTATCTGTCTGTCTGTCTTTGTTTCTGCCTCTGTCTGTCTGTCTGTCTGTCGTTGCCTTTGCTTCTCTCTCTTTCTCTCTCCCCCTCTCTCTGTCGAATAATCTACCTTTCAATATTACTTTGCATATACTGCAGCACGATCCTGGAATTCACTATGCGCGCTCGTACGTAAATCCAAGCTATAAATCGTTTTAAAAAAGATCTTCTCGTACTCGTTCTCTTCTTTTTATCGCGCGGGCGCCATACGCGTCCATCATGATGCTCGGTAATTACTCTTGTCTTCGCCGTGCAAGCGCAAGTGGCTTTTTCTATGCCGCGATACGATAAACTGAATACGATATGTTGAATTTTATTCATCTTACCTCTCGCACTTAATATTTCACGTATTTTATATCGTATTTTATATTACGTACATTTTGTGTTTCACATTTTACCGCACGATGGTTTTACACTTCGCATTTTACCCTTCGCAATTTAAAGCTTCACATTTTAGTCTAGCTGCTGACGCTCGTTCGAGCGTTTCGAGTCGTTTTGCGATTTATTTACTTCACAATGTCTTTACGCGGCGCGCTGCTTTTCACATAGATATAAAGTCGCGCCGCCTGCCGTCGACATCGCGAGCAGACATTGTGATTAAAAGGAAGCGAAATTATGACAAGATGTAATGGACTTACTCGTAAACACTTATGTTGAACATTCGCGCGAGCGGAATTTACAAATTTCGATGTGATTCTTAACAGAGCGACGCGTTGAATTGTGTAACTCTGGGACCGCCGAGGGAAACTTATTAATTGGGACGCCGGAAGCGCGCGGCTTGCCCGTGACGCTGATTGAAGTAGTTTGCGACTCCGGTTCTTGTTGCAACTTCGAAAAGCACGAAATGCCGGTAGAGTGAGAAAGTGAGGGAAGGAGAAAGAGAGAGAGAAGGAGAGAACGAGAAAGAGCGAGAGAGAGAGAGAGAGAGAGAGAGAGAGAGAGAGAGA